>NC_057809.1:451544842-451731305 GCF_018294505.1 Triticum aestivum | reverse complement strand
AGACAGCTCATCCACGAGTGTACTAGAGCCCATTCGATGCCAGCGTCGTCCACCTCGCCAAATCTGCTTCAGCGGCCACATCTACCCCTCCCACCTCCTCTAGAAACAAGTAGACTTCTCATCCTCCAATGTAGCACAACCCATTCAGTGTCGGCCTTATCCATGGCATCAGATTTGCTTTGCTGGCACTCTCGTCAATCGCAGCGCATCCACATCGGCTCCTTCGTACTCCCCACTGGAGACGCTTCGTCCACACCCCCGGAGCCGCCCCACCGCCGCCCCCTCTGATCCTCTTCGCCGACTCCTTCCTCAACCCTACCAGAGCCGTTTCGCCGACACCATCCTCAACCCTAGAGGAGTAGCTTCACCTATACCATTCCCATCCCTACTGGGGCTGCTTTGCCAACGCCCAAGTCCATGGCCTCAGATCCGCTTCGTTGCACCCTCGTCCAACCTACCGGAGCAGCTTCTGCCGCCCCGTCCACGGCCGCAGATCCGCATCGTCGACACCATCCTGAACCCAACCACCGAAGCAGCTTCACCGACACCCTCGTCCACTGCCTCAGATCCACTTCGCCCACACCGTAGTCCACCCTACCGGAGCCGCTCCACAAACACCCTACTCCATGGTTCTAGATCTCCTTACTAGACCCCTACAGCCAGTGCAGTGTCATCGCCCTTGACGTTTCTAACCTGATTCCCACCGTTTGGCAAGATGCCAAGCACCCATCGTGGCCTAGGTACTTGTCACCTTTAAACCCGTCCAGCATCACCTGCCCAATGTACTTCAAATATACTAACAGGTCGCTGTTACATGTTATGCAACTGGCAAGAACTACAAGGATGATGTTTCTTTTGATATCTAACAACTTGGCCAACGAAGATCCTAGACAGAGGCATTGCTATGGTCTTGTAAGTGCGTCTCTCTCTTGTATTGTTGTGTGCCTGCTAGCGTGCTTTGCTAGGATTTTTGATCACTAATCCCTTTGTGCATACAATGATTTCCACTACTGGCTGCTAAATTAGAGATGTAGATGTCATACATGATACTCCCTCCGTTCCTAAATACAAGTCTTTCTAGGGATTCCACTATAGACTACATACAGAGAAAAATGAGTGAATCTACACTCTAAAATGCATATATATATATACATCTGTATGTGGTCCATAGTGGAATCTCTACAAAGATATATATTTAGGAACAAAGGTAGTACATTACACAAAATCGTAGGTGGCATGTAGGAATTCTAGTGCACTACATTAGGCTCCCTTAGAATGCCTGCTAGTCCAGTACACAGAGTCATGGCTAGTTTATGCTATCACAAAATCATTAATTGGTGGTTTATATATGCGCAAGGGATATGCAATGTATTACCGCATAGAGATATCTCAAATTAGCCGTGTCAACTTGCAGATGGGGTGCCACAATGAAAAAGTACAAGATTTATTAGTACAAGATGTATGTGGCAATTTCATGGAACGTCGCAAAAAAGGAGAGGCAGTGGTGAGCCTATACAGTGTGCTATGGTAGGTCACTCCATTGCAATCATCATGACATGTTATTTGTATGTCATTGTTGTTGGCCAGGGTTCTTAGGGACAGTTATTTTGAGTTATCCTAAGAAAATAAGCCCCCTTGAATATAAACTCCAGATAATAAGCCAACCAGTTCTTTTCATTGCCTGCCTTTTCAGCTTATCTGTGGTATGATCAGTGAAAAGTCTAGATTGCATTATATTTTGTCATTTTGCTGCCCATATGAAAATTAATTTGACTTGCAAACATCACAAAATGAACCCAGTGCAGTAATTAATATGATAGGAAAATAAACCATCAATATTTGTTCAAAATGCAAATACAAAGATAACATCTACCTCGCATAATCTACTTTGGTCAATGTCTTCCATAGAGAGCCCATTGCCTAATTTAAATGAAGAACATATTGCCTAAATTTAAATAAAGAACCATTATTTATCGAAATTTGATGGTCCAAGTGGCTGGTTATTATCATATAGCAGCACCACCTAAAAGCATCATATAGTAGCAGCATCAGCAGCTCCAAACAACTCATCATACAGCAGGAGCAGCAACAACAACTAGGAATTCATCATATATCAGCAGCAGCTCATAGCAATTCATCATATATCAGCAGTAGGAGCAGCTCATAGCAATGCATCATATAGCAGCAGCATCTCATAGCAATTCATCGTATAGCGGAACATAATGAAAATTTGGCAAAATATCAGAGGAGATCCTCGCCTTGTTGGATGAGCTCATCCTTCAAAAGCACCTCAAGGCCACAACCTGGGAGGAGGGGAGGGGGAATGAGGTGCATTCCGCCAGAGTGGGGCATCGACCATAGTTTTGCGGCGACTGCCAGAGTAGTGCATTGGACAGACCATAGCAGAGCAGCTTCTGGAGACCATGAGAGTAAGGGGCGGCGCCAGATGGAGGAGCATCCAGGGAGATTGGGCCCTACCCGACGGCCATGTAGCCTAGCTGGACATAGCATCGTCGAGGAGCAGGCCATATGGGACCTGTGGCAGCGGCTTGCTGGAGGAACCCTAGCGCTGCAGGCAGGGGATTGAGGTAGAGGGAAAGGGGAGAGGAGATGCAAGTGGGTAGGGCAATGAAAGCTTGCGTGTTTGTTTTTTACTTGAGGGTCAGGTGTGACGCGGGCGTGAGTAGTGGCATTTTGAGTGTAATATAGATAGACAATAGAGTCATTTCGTTATTCCCCTTGCCATCAATTTTTAGTGAGCTTCTACTCAAAGCACCCCCCAAGCGAAATAAGTTAAGCCCAAGCCCATAACTCAAAAACGAGTTCTTTACATCTTTTATGGCTTATTTTGACAATAAGCTCTGAAAAGGCGGAATAGAACTGGCCCTTAACCTGCAATTCAATTGTGTGTGCAATGAAGAATCACTCATGCGTGCTATAGTGTACATTTAGGCATCATACATGGCATAACCTAATGCATGTGCATTTCATTATAGAATCTGAAATATGCAATGTTTATGTTAGTTCATACGTTGCACATGATGTTTAAATCCCCCTTAAATTTGGTCAGTCAAGTGATGGTCTTTAAGCCTCCTTCTATGCTTCTTTTCTTGATATGTAATTCAGTGTTGTGCAAGATTTGCTCACACATTTGTTCAATTGCTTATTTGTATCAGCCAGCGATACTAGGACTATTTGCTATGATTACTTCCTATTCTTGACCTAACAGAGCTTGTCAACAATTTAAACACTAAGGGCTACTGTAGTGGGGGCCTATATAACTCATAGGTGACATAAAGGTTTGGTTGTACACTAAACTAGGCTCTCCAAGAGTACCTGGAGGTCTAGTTCGAAGGTATGCCTAGTTTATACAGAGCGCACACATAGTAAATGGTCATTTCATTGTGTGCAAGAGATGTGGCATGTTTCATTATGAGGTGTTGTGTTGTTATAAACTCATCCTATGGTGTTATTCATAGACTGGATAGTATGCATATTTATCTTTCAAGGACACAGTAACTAGTGTGTGTCACCTTGTAGAGGGGGTGCAATGAAGATAAGATTGAGGATTTCCAAGTACAAGATGTTAGGAAGGAGCCTTGTGAGAAAAGGAGGAGCAGCGCTGAGTGATGTCTACTACACAACCTTCTTCTTGTAGACATTGTTGGGCCTCCAAGTGCAGAGGTTTGTAGGACAGTAGCAAATTTCCCTCAAGTGGATGACCTAAGGTTTATCAATCTGTGGGAGGCGTAGGATGAAGTTGGTCTCTCTCAAACAACCCTGCAACCAAATAACAAAGAGACTCTTGTGACCCCAACACTCCCAATACAATGGTAAACTGTATAAGTGCACTAGTTCGGCGAAGAGATGGTGATACAAGTGCAATATAGATGGTAGATATAGGTTTTTGTAATCTGAAAATATAAAAACAGCAAGGTAACTAATGATAAAAGTGAGCGTAAACGGTATTGCAATGCGTTGAAACAAGGCCTAGGGTTCATACTTTCACTAGTGCAAGTTCTCTCAACAATAATAACATAATTGGATCATATAACAATCCCTCAACATGCAACAAAGAGTCACTCTAAAGTCACTAATAGCGGAGAACAAACGAAGAGATTATTGTAGGGTACGAAACAACCTCAAAGTTATCCTTTCTGATCGATCTATTCAAGAGTCCGTAGTAAAATAACATGAAGGTATTCTTTCCGTTCGATCTATCCTAGAGTTCGTACTAGAATGACACCTTAGGACACAAATCAACCAAAACCCTAATGTCACCTAGATACTCCAACTTCACCTCAAGTATATGGGGGTATGATTATATGATATGCATCACACAATCTCAGATTCATCTATTCAACCAACACAAAGAACTTCAAAGAGCACCCCAAAGTTTCTACCGGAGAGTCAAGACGAAAACGTGTACCAACCCCTATGCATGAGTTCACAAGTTCACAGAACTCGCAAGTTGATCACCAAAACATACATCAAGTGGATCACGTGAATATCCCATTGTCACCACAGATAAGCACATGCAAGACATACATCAAGTGTTCTCAAATCCTTAAAGACTCAATCCGATAAGATAACGTCAAAGGGAAAACTCAATCCATTACAAGAGAGTAGAGGGGGAGAAACATCATAAGATGCAACTATCATAGCAAATCTTGCTATACATCAAGATCATGCCAAATCAAGAGCACGAGAGAGAGAGATCAAACACATAGCTACTGGTACATACTCTCAGCCCCGAGGGTGAACTACCCCCTCCTCGTCATGGAGAGCGCCGGGATGGTGAAGATGGCCACCGGTGATGGATTCCCCCCTCCGGTAGGGTGCCGGAACGGGTCTAGATTGGTTTTCGGTGGCTACGGAGGCTTGCGGCGGCGAAACTCCCGATCTAGGTTATTTTCTGGAGGTTTGGGTATTTATAGGAATTTTTGGCGTCGGCCTCACGTCAGGGGGGTCTCCGAGTCGTCCACGAGATAGGGGGCGCGCCCAGGGGGGTAGGGCACGCCCCCACCCTTGTGGATGGCTCGGGACTCTTCTGGCCCAACTCTTTTACTTCGGGGGCTTCTTTTGGTCCATAAAATATCATCAAAAATTGGCACGTCAATTGGACTCCGTTTGGTATTCCTTTTCTGTAAAACTCAAAAACAAGAAAAAAACAGAAACTGGCACTGGGCTCTAGGTTAATAAGTTAGTCCCAAAAATAATATAAAAGTGCATATTAAAGCCCATTAAACATCCAAAACAGATAATATAATAGCATGGAACAAAAAAATTATAGATATGTTGGAGACGTATCAGCATCCCCAAGCTTAATTCGTGCTCGTCCTCGAGTAGGTAAATGATAAAAAATAGAATTTTTGAAGTGGAATGCTACCTAACATAATTTTCAATGTAATTTTCTTTATTGTGGCATGAATGTTCAGATTAGAAAGATTCAAGACAAAAGTTTAATATTGACATAAAAATAATAATACTTCAAGCATACTAACCAAGCAATTATGTCTTCTCAAAATAACATAGCCAAAGAAAGCTCATCCCTACAAAATCATATAATTTGGCCATGCTTCATTTCCGTCACACAAAATGCTCCCATCATGCACACCCCCGATGACAAGCCAAGCAATTGTTTCATACTTTAGTATTCTCAAACTTTTTCAACTTGCACGCAATATATAAGCGCGAGCCATGGACATATCACTATGGGTGGAATAGAATATGATGATGGAGGTTGTGTGGAGAAGACAAAAAAGGAGAAAGTCTCACATCGACGCAGCTAATCAACGGGCTATGGAGATGCCCATCAATTGATGTCAATGCAAGGAGTAGGGATTGCCATGCAACGGATGCACTAGAGCTATAAATGTATGAAAGCTCAGCAAAATAAACCTAGTGGGTGTGCATCCAGCTTGCTTGCTCACGAAGACCTAGGGCATTTTGAGGAAGCCCATCATCGGAATATACAAGCCAAATTCTATAATGAGAAATTCCCACTAGTATATGAAAGTGACAAAATAAGAGACTCTCTATCATGAAGACCATGGTGCTACCTTGAAGCACAAGTGTGGAAAAAGGATAGTAACATTGTCCCTTCTCTCTTTTTCTCTCATCATTTTTTTATTTTTTGGTGGGCTTCTTTGGCATTTTTTTATTTGGGCTTCTTTGGCCTCTTTTATTAAAAAATTGGTCCAGAATCTCATCCCAGCTTATGGGGGAATCATAGTCTCCATCATCCTTTCGTCACATGGGACAATCCTCTAATAATGAAGATCATCACACTTTTATTTACTTACAACTCAAGAATTACAACTCGATACTTAGAACAAAATATGACTATATGTGAATGCCTCCGGCGGTGTACTCGGAATGCAATGAATCAAGAGTGACATGTATGAAAAATGAATGGTGGCCTTGCCACAAATACGATGTCAACTACATGATCATGCCAGGCAATATGACAATGATGAAGTGTGTCATAATAAACGGAATGGTGGGAAGTTGTGTGGCAACATATCTCGGAATGGCTATGGAAATGCCATAATAGGTAGGTATGGGGCTGTTTTCAGGAAGATATAAGGACGCTTATCTGTGATAGAGTGTATCATATCATGGGGTTTGGATGCACCGATGAAGTTTGCACCAACTCTCAAGGTGAGAAAGGGCAATGCATGGTACCGAAGAGGCTAGGAATGATGGAAGGGTGAGAGTGCGTATAATCCATGGACTCAACATTAGTCATAAAGAACTCACATACTTATTGCAAAAATCTACAAGTCATCAAAACCAAAGCAGTATGCGCATGCTCCTAGGGGGATAGATTGGTAGGAAAAGACCATCGCCCATCCCCGACCGCCACTCATAAGGAAAGCAATCAAAGAACACATCATGCTTCAAATTTGTCACACAGCAGTTACCATACATGCATGCTATGGGACTTGCAAACCTCAACACAAGTATTTCTCAATTTCACAATTACTCAACTAGCACGACTCTAATATTACCATCTTTATATCTCAAAACAATTATCAAGCATCCAACTTCTCATAGTATTTAATGCACTATATATGAAAGTTTTTTATTATACCCATCTTGGATGCCCATCATATTAGGACTAGTTTCATAACCAAAGAAAATTACCATGATGTTTAAGACTCTTAAAATAATATAAGTGAAGCATGAGAGTTCATTAATTTCTTCAAAATAAAACCACAGTCGTTCTCTAAAAGATATAAGTGAAGCACTAGAGCAAATGACAAACTACTCCGAAAGATATAAGTGAAGATCAATGAGTAGTTGAATAATTATGCAACTATGCGAAGACTCTCTAACATTTAAGAATTTAAGATCTTCGTATTTTATTCAAACAGAAAGCAAAACAAAATAAAATAAAATGACGCTCCAAGCAAAACACATATCATGTGGTGAATAAAAATATAGCCTCAAGTAAAGTTACCTATTAACGAAGACGAAAGAGGGGATGTCATCCGGGGCATCCCAAGCTTAGGCTCTTGGTTGTCCTTGAACATTACCTTGGGGTGCCTTGGCCATCCCCAAGCTTAGGCTCTTGCCACTCCTTATTCCATAGTCCATCGAATCTTTACCCAAAACTTGAAAACTTCACAACACAAAACTTAACAGAAAACTTGTAAGCTCCGTTAGTATAAGAAAATAAATCACCACTTAGGTACTGTTGTGAACTCATTCTAAATTCATATTGGTGTAATATCTACTGTATTCCAACTTCTTTATGGTTCATACCTCCGATACTACTCATAGATTCATCAAAATAAGCAAACAACACAATGAAAACAGAATCTGTCAAAAACAGAACAGTCTGTAGTAATCTGGATATTACGAATACTTCTGTAACTCCAAAAATTCTGAAAAATTAGGAAGACCAGGATAAAAAGTATATTGATCTACTACAGTTGGAATTCGTATTTTATCGCACTCTGATAAGAAATGATAATTATTTTCATGAGCACATACTTTCTGTTTTTATCAGCAAGATCAAACAACAATCACCCAAGAAGATGCTAAAGGCTTTACTTGGCACAAACACTAATTAAAACATAAAAAACACAATAATAACAGAAGCTATATGAATTATTTATTACTAAACAGGAACAAAAGGCAAAGAGCAAAAATAAAGTTGGGTTGCCTCCAACAAGCGCTATCGTTTAACGCCCCTAGTTAGGCATGATGATTTGAATGATGCTCACATAAAAGACAAGAATTGAAACATAAAGAGAACATCATGAAGAATATGACTAGCACATTAAAGTCTAACCCACTTCCTATGCATAGGGATTTTGTGAGAAAACAATTTATGGGAACAAGAATCAACTTGCATAGGAAAATAAAACAGGGATAACTTCAAGATTTTCAACACATACGTTCCTCTCTCATAATAATTTTCAGTAGCATCATAAATGAATTCAACAATATAACCATCACATAAAGCATTCTTTTCATGATCTACAAGCATATAATTTTTATTACTTTCCACGTAAGCAAATTTCTTCTCATGAATAGTAGTGGGAGCAAACTCAACAAAATAACTATCATGTGAGGCATAATCCAATTGAAAGTTAAAATCATGATGACAAGTTTCATGCATATTGATACGTCTCCAACGTATCTATAATTTTTGATTGCTCCATGCTATATTATCTACTGTTTTGGACATTATTTGGCTTTATTATCCACTTTTATATTATTTTTGGGACTAACCTATTAACCGGAGGCCCAGCCCAGAATTGCTGTTTTTTTTGCCTGTTTTAGGGTTTTGAAGAAAAGGAATATCAAACGGAGTCCAAACGGAATGAAACCTTCGGGAACGTGATTTTCTCAACGAACAAGACCCGGGAGACTTGGACCCTACGTCAAGAAAGAAAAGAGGAGGCCACGAGGTAGGGGGCGCGCCCACCCCCACCAGGCGCGCCCTCTACCCTCATGGGCCCCCTGTTGCTCCACCGACATACTCCTTCCTCCTATATATACCTACATACCCCCAAACGATCAGAGATGGAGCCAAAACCCTAATTCCACCGCCGCAACTTTTTGTATCCACGAGATCCCATCTTGGGGCATTTTCCGGAGCTCCGCCGGAGGGGGCATCGATCACGGAGGGCTTCTACATCAACACCATAGCCCCTCCGATGAAGTGTGAGTAGTTTACCTCAGACCTACGGGTCCATAGTTATTAGCTAGATGGCTTCTTCTCTCTTTTTGGATCTCAATACAATGTTCTCCCCCTCTCTTGTCGAGAACTATTCAGTGTAATCTTCTTTTTGCGGTGTGTTTGTTGAGACCGATGAATTGTAGGTTTATGATCAAGTCTATCTATGAATAATATTTGAATCTTCTCTGAATTCTTTTATGTATGATTGGTTATCTTTGCAAGTCTGTTCGAATTATCAGTTTGGTTTGGCCTACTAGATTGATCTTTCTTGCAATGGGAGAAGTGCTTAGCTTTGGGTTCAATCTTGCGGTGTCCTTTCCCACTGGCAGTAGGGGCAGCAAGGCACGTATTGTATTGTTGCCATCAAGGATAACAAGATGGGGTTTTCTTCATATTGCATGAGTCTATCCGTCTACATCATGTCATCTTGCTTAAGGCGTTACTCTGTTTTTAACTTAATACTCTAGATGCATGCTGGATAGCGGTCGATGAGTGGAGTAATAGTAGTAGATGCAGGCAGGAGCCTATCTACTTGTCTCAGACGTGATGCCTATATACATGATCATACCTAGATATTCTCATAACTATGCTCAGTTCTGTCAATTGCTCAAACAGTAATTTGTTCACCCACCGTAGAGTACTTATGCTCTCGAGAGAAGCCACTAGTGAAACCTATGGCCCCCAGGTCTATCTTCATCATATTAATCTCCTACTACTTAGTTATTTCCTTTGCTATTTACTTTGCATTTATTTTACTTTGCATCTTTATCATAAAAATACCAAAAATATTATCTTATCATATATATTAGATCTCACTCTCGTAAGTGGCCTTATAGGGATTGACAACCCCTATTTGCGTTGGTTGCGAGGATTTATTTGTTTTGTGCAGGTACGAGGGACTCGCGCGTAGCCTCCTACTGGATTGATACCTTGGTTCTCAAAAACTGAGGGAAATACTTACGCTACTTTGCTGCATCATCCCTTCCTCTTCGGGGAAAACCAACACAGTGCTCAAGAGGTAGCAAGAAGGATTTCTGGCGCCGTTGCCGGGGAGGTCTACGCAAAAGTCAACATACCAAGTACCCATCACATACCCGTATCTTCCGCATTATATTATTTGCCATTTGCCTCTCGTTTTCCTCTCCCCCACTTCACCCTTGCCGTTTTATTCGCCCTCTCTCTCCCTATCCTCCCTCTCCTTTTCTATTTGCCTCCTTTTGCCCGCTTGATTTTTGTTTGCTTGTGTGTTAGTTTGCTTGCTTGTGACGATGGCTCAAGATAATACTAAATTGTGTGACTTCACCAATACCAACAACAATGATTTTATTAGCACTCCGATTGCTCCTCTTACCGATGCTGAATCTTGTGAAATTAATGCTGCTTTGTTGAATCTTGTCATGAAAGATCTGTTTTCCGACCTTCCTAGTGAAGATGTCGCTACCCGTCTAAATAGCTTCGTTGATTTGTGTGATATGCAAAAGAAGAAAGATGTGGATAATGATATTGTTAAATTGAAGCTATTTCCTTTTTCGCTTAGAAATCATGCTAAAGCTTGGTTTTCGTCTTTGCCTAAAAATAGCATTGATTCATGGAATAAGTGCAAAGATGCTTTTATCTCTAAGTATTTTCCTCCCGCTAAGATCATCTCTCTTAGAAACGATATTATGAATTTTAAGCAATTGGTCATGAACATGTTGCACAAGCTTGGGAGAGAATGAATTAATGATACGTAATTGCCCTACTCATGGTTTAAATTTATGGATGACTGTTCAGAATTTTTATGCCGGATTATTTTGCTTCTAGAAATCTTTTAGATTCGGCCACGGGAGGCACTTTTATGGAAATCACTTTAGGATAAGCTACTAAACTCCTAGATGATATTATGGTTAATTATTCTCAATGGCATACTGAAAGATCTACTAATAAAAAGGTGCATGCGATAGAAGAAATTAATGTTTTGAGTGGAAAGATGGATGAACTTATGAAATTATTTGCTAATAAGAGTGTTTCTTCTGATCCTAATGATATGCCCTTGTCTACTTTGATTGAGAATAATAATGAATCTATGGATGTGAATTTTGTTGCTAGGAACAATTTTGGTAATAACGCGTATAGAGGAAATTTCAACCCTAGGCCTTATCCTAGTAACCCCTATAATAATTGTGGTAATTCCTACAACAATTCTTATGGAAATTATAATAAGATGCCCTCTGATTTTGACTCTAATATTAAAGAATTTATTACTTCACAAAAGAATTTTAATGCTATGATTGAAGAAAAATTGCTTAAGATTGATGATTTGGCTAGGAACATTGATAGAATTTCTCTTGATGTTGATTCTTTGAAACTTAGATCTATTCCACCTAAGCATGATATCAATGAGTCTCTCAAAACCATGAGAATTTCCATTGATGAGTGCAAAGAAAGAACCGCTAGGATGCGTGCTAAGAAAGATGTCTTTATAAGAGCGTGTTCTTCTAGTTCCTATGAAAATAAAGATGAAGATCTAAAAGTTATTGATGTGTCCCCTATTAAATCTTTGTTTTTCAATATGAATCTTGATAATGATGGGGCTGAATATGATCCACCTTTACCTAGAAGGCGTTCCAAGAATTCGGAATTTGTTGATCTTGATGCTAAATTTAATAAAAGTGGGATTGAAGAAATTAAGACTCTAGATGTTGCTAAACCCACTATTATGGGTTTCAAGGACTTTAACTATGAAAATTGATCTTTGATTGATTGTATTTCCTTTTCCAATCCGTGCTAAATTCTCCTCACGCTTATTGTCAAAATAAAGCGTTTACTAAACATACCGTTGATGCCTTGATGCAATCTTATGAAGAAAAACTTGAATTGGAAGTTTCTATCCCTAGAAAACTTTATGATGAGTGGGAACCAACTATTAAAATTAAAATTAAATATCATGAATGTTGTGCTTTATGTGATTTGGGTGCTAGTGTTTCCACGATTCCAAAGACTTTGTGTGATTTGTGATTTTGATGATTGCTCTCTGAACTTGCACCTTGCGGATCCCACTATTAAGAAACCTATGGGAAGAATTAATGATGTTCTTATTGTTTCAAATAGGAATTATGTGCCCGTAGATTTTATTGTTCTTGACATAGATTGCAATCCTTCATGTCCTATTATTCTTGGTAGACCCTTCCTTAGAACAACTGTTGCAATTATTGATATGAAGGAAGGAAATATTAGATTCCAATTTCCATTAAGGAAAGGCATGGAACACTTTCCTAGAAATAATATTAAATTACCTTATGAATCTATTATGAGAGCCACTTATGGATTGCCTACCAAATATGGCAATACCTAGATCTATTCTTGCTTGTTATGCCTAGCTAGGGGCGTTAAACGATAGTGCTTGTTGGGAGGCAACCCAATTTTATTTTTATTCCTTGATTTTTTCTCCTGTTTAGTAATAAATAATTTTTCTATCCTCTGTTTTGTTTGTGTTTTTTGTGTTTAATTAGTGTTTGTGCCAAGTAGAACAATTGGGAAGACTTGGGGAAAGTCTTGTTGAACTTGCTGTAAAAAACAAAAACTTTAGCGCTCACAAGAACTGCTGTCATTTTTATTTTGAAAGTGCTATTTAGTTAATTATTTTTGCAGATGATTAATAGATAAATTCCTCACGTCCAGCAATTTATTTTAGAATTTTTGGGGTTCCAGATCTTGCGCTATCTACAGATTACTACAGATTGTTCTGTTTTTGACAGATTCTGTTTTTCGTGTGTTGTTTGCTTATTTTGATCAATCTATGGCTAGTAAAATAGTTTATAAACCATAGAGAAGTTGGAATACAGTAGGTATAACACCAATATAAATAAATAATGAGTTCATTACAGTACCTTGAAGTGGTCTTTTATTTTCTTTCGCTAACGGAGCTCACGAGATTTTCTACTTTAAGTTTTGTGTTGTGAAGTTTTCAAGTTTTGGGTAAAGATTTGATGAATTATGGAACAAGTAGTGGCAAGAGCCTAAGCTTGGGGATGCCCATGGCACACCCAAGATAATCTAAGGACACCTAAAAGCCAAATCTTGGGGATGCCCCGGAACGCATCCCCTCTTTCGTCTACTTCTATCGGTAAGTTACTTGGAGCTATATTTTTATTCGCCACATGATATGTGTTTTACTTGGAGAGTCTTGTATGATTTGAGTCTTTGCTTGTTAGTTTACCACAATCACCCTTCTTGTACACACCTTTTGAGAGATCCATACATGATTTGGAATTTATGAGAATACTCTATGTGCTTCGCTTATATCTTTTGAGTTATATAGTTTTGCTCTAGTACTTCACTTATATCTTTTAGAGCACGGTGGTGGATTTGTTTTATAGAAACTATTGATCTCTCATGCTTCACTTAGATTATTTTGAGAGTCTTAATAGCATGGTAATTTGCTTAAAATCCTAATATGCTAGGTCTTCAAGATTAGTAAAATTTTCTTAAGAGTGTTTTGAATACTAAGAGAAGTTTGATGCTTGATGATTGTTTTGAGATATGGAGGTAATAATATCAAAGTCGTGCTATTTGAGTAGTTGTGAAATTTAGAAATACTTGTGTTGAAGTTTGCAAGTCCTATAGCATGCATGTATGGTAAATGTTATGCAACAAATTTGAAACATGAGGTGTTATTTGATTGTCTTCCTTATGAGTGGCGGTCAGGGACGAGCGATGGTCTTTTCCTACCAATCTATCCTCCTAGGAGCATGCGCGTAGTACCGAGGTTTTTGATTACTTGTACATTTTTGCAATAAGTATGTGAGTTCTTTATGACTAATGTTGAGTCCATGGATTATACGCACTCTCACCCTTCCATCCTTGCTAGCCTCTTCGGTACCGTGCATTGCCCTTTCTCACATTGAGAGTTGGCACAAACTTCGCCGGTGCATCCAAACCCCGTGATATGATACGCTCTTTCACACATAAACCTCCTTATATCTTCCTCAAAACAGCCACCATACCTACCTATTATGGCATTTCAATAGCCATTCCGAGATATATTGCCATGCAACTTTCCACCATTCCATTCATCATGACACATTCATCATTGTCATATTGCTTAGCATGATCATGTAGTTGACATAGTATTTGTGGCAAAGCCACCGTTCGTAATTCTTTCATACATGTCACTCTTGGTCCATTGCATATCCTGGTACACCGCCGAAGGCATTCATATAGAGTCATCTTTGTTCTAGTATAGAGTTGTAATCATTGAGTTGTAAATAAATAAAATTGTGATGATCATCATTTTCTAGAGCATTGTCCCAAGTGAGGAATAAATAAAGAGAAAGGCCATATAAAAAAGAGAAAAGGCCCAAAAGATAAAGAAAGAAAAAAATGAGAGAAAAAGAGAGAAGGGACAATGTTACTATCCTTTACCGCACTTGTGCTTCAAAGTAGCACCTTAATATTCATGTTAGAGAGTCTCTTGTTTTGTCACTTTCATATACTAGTGGGAATTTGTCATTATAGAACTTGGCTTGTATATTCTAACAATGGGCCTCCTCAACTGCCCTAGGTCTTCGTGAGCAAGCAAGTTGGATGCACACCCACTAGTTTCTTTTACTGAGCTTTCATACATTTATAGCTCTAGTGCATCCGTTGCATGGCAATCCCTACTCCTTGCATTAACATCAATCGGTGGGCATCTCCATAGCCCATTGATTAGCCTCGTTGATGTGAGACTTTCTCATTTTTGTCTTCTCCACATAACCCCCCTCATTATATTCTATTCCACCCATAGTGCTATGTCCATGGCTCGCGCTCATATATTGTGTGAAAGTTTATAGGTTTGAGATTACTAAAGTATGAAACAATTACTTAGCTTGTCATCGGGGTTGTGTGTGATGAGAGCATTCTTGTGTGATGAAAATGAAACATGACTAAACCATATGATTTTGTAGGGATGAACTTAGCTTGTCATTTTGAGAAGACATTATTGCTTAGTTAGTATGCTTGAAGTACTATCATTTTTATGTCAATATGAACTTTTGTCTTGAATCTTTCGGATCTGAATATTCATACCACAATTAAGAAGAATTACATTAAAATTATGCCAAGTAGCAGTCCGCATCAAAAATTCTGTTTTTATCATTTACCTACTCGAGGACGAGCAGGAATTAAGCTTGGGGATGCTTGATACGTCTACAACGTATCTATAATTTTTGATTGCTCCATGCTATATTATCTACTGTTTTGGAAATTACTGGGCTTTATTATCCACTTTTATGTTATTTTTGGGACTAACCTATTAACCGAAGGCCTAGCCCAGAATTGCTATTTTTTGCCTGTTTTAGGGTTTTGAAGAAAAGGAATATCAAACGGAGTCCAAACGGAATGAAACCTTTGGGAACGTGATTTTCTCAATGAACAAGACCTGGGAGACTTGGACCCTACGTCAAGAGAGAAAAGAGGAGGCCACGAGGTAGGGGGCACACCCACCTCCACCAGGCACGCCCTCCACCCTCGTGGGCCCCCTGTTGCTCCACCGACGTACTCCTTCCTCCTATATATACCTAAGCACCCCCAACTGATCAGAGACGGAGCCAAAACCCTAATTCCACCGCCGCAACTTTCTGTATCCATGAGATCCCATCTTGGGGCCTGTTCCGGAGCTCCGCCGGAGGGGGCATCGATCACGGAGGGCTTCTACAGCAACACCAAAGCCCCTCCGATGAAGTGTGAGTAGTTTACCTCAGACCTACGGGTCCATAGTTATTAGCTAGATGGCTTCTTCTCTCTTTTTGGATCTCAATACAATGCTCTCCCCCTCTCTTGTGGAGAACTATTCGGTGTAATCTTCTTTTTGCGGTGTGTTTGTTGAGACCGATGAATTGTGGGTTTATGATCAAGTCTATCTATGAATAATATTTGAATCTTCTCTGAATTCTTTTATGTATGATTGGTTATCTTTGCAAGTCTGTTCGAATTATCAGTTTGGTTTGGCCTACTAGATTGATCTTTCTTGCAATGGGAGAAGTGCTTAGCTTTGGGTTTGATCTTGCGGTGTCCTTTCCCAGTGACAGAAGGGGCAGCAAGGCACGTATTGTATTGTTGCCATCGAGGATAACAAGATGGGGTTTTCTTCATATGGCATGAGTCTATCCCTCTACATCATGTCATCTTGCTTAAGGTGTTACTCTGTTTTTAACTTAATACTCTAGATGCATGCTGGACAGCGGTCGATGAGTGGAGTAATAGTAGTAGATGCAGGCAGGAGTCGGTCTACTTGTCTCGGACGTGATGCCTATATACATGATCATACCTAGATATTCTCATAACTATGCTCAATTCTGTCAATTGCTCAAACCGTAGAATACTTATGCTCTCAAGAGAAGCCACTAGTGAAACCTATGGCCCCGGGGTCTATCTTCATCATATTAATCTCCTACTACTTAGTTATTTCCTTTGCTATTTACTTTGCCTTTATTTTACTTTGCATCTTTATCATAAAAATACCAAAAATATTATATTATCATATATATTAGATCTCACTCTCGTAAGTGGCCTTATAGGGATTTACAACCCCTATTTGTGTTGGTTGCGAGGATTTATTTGTTTTGTGCAGGTACGAGGGACTCGCGCGTAGCCTCCTACTGGATTGATACCTTGGTTCTCAAAAACTGAGGGAAATACTTATGCTACTTTGCTGCATCATCCCTTCCTCTTCAGGGAAAACCAACGCAGTGCTCAAGAGGTAGCAGATATCATTATCCTTTATAGCATACATGTCATCACAATAATCATCATAGATAGGAGGGATGCTTTCATCATAATAAATTTGCTTATCAAAACATGGGGGACAAAAAATATCATCTTCATCAAACATAGCATCCCCAAGCTTGTTGCTTTGCATATCATTAGCATCATGGATATTCAAAGAATTCATACTAAAAACATTGCAATCATGCTCATCATCCAAAGATTTAGTGCCAAACATTTTAATGCATTCTTCTTCTAACACTTTGGCATAATTATCGGAATCCTTATTTTCACGAAAGACACTAAATAGATGAAGCATATGAGGCAACCTTAATTGCATTTTTTTGTAGTTTTCTTTTATAGACTAAACAAGTGATAAAACAAGAAACTAAAACATTGGATTGCAAGATCTAAAGATATAACTTCAAGCACTAACCTCCCCGGCAAGGGCGCCAGAAAAGAGCTTGATGTCTACTACACAACCTTCTTATTGTAAATGTTGTTGGGCCTCCAAGTGCAGAGGTTTGTAGGACAGTAGCAAATTTCCCTCAAGTGGATGACCTAAGGTTTATCAATCCATGAGAGGCGTAGGATGAAGATGGTCTATCTCAAACAACCCTGCAACCAAATAAAAAAGAGTCTCTTGTGTCCCCAACACACCCAATACAATGGTAAATTGTATAGGTGCACTAGTTTAGCGAAGAGATGGTGATACAAGTGCAATATAGATGGTAGATATAGGTTTTTGTAATCTGAAAATATAAAAACAGCAAGGTAACTAATGATAAAAGTGAGCAAAAATGGTATTTCAATGCGTTGAAACAAGGCCTAGGGTTCATACTTTCACTAGTGCAAGTTCTCTCAACAATAATAACATAATTGGATCATACAACAGTCCCTCAACATGCAACAAAGAGTCACTCTAAAGTCACTAATAGCGGAGAGCAAATGAAGAGATTATTGTAGGGTACGAAACCACCTCAAAGTTATCCTTTCTTATCGATCTATTCAAGAGTCCGTAGTAAAATAACATGAAGTTATTCTTTCCGTTCGATCTATCCTAGAGTTTGTACTAGAATAACACCTTAAGACACAAATCAACCAAAACCCTAATGTCACCTAGATACTCCAATGTCACCTCAAGTATCCCGGGGTATGATTATACGATATGCATCACACAATCTCAGATTCATCTATTCAACCAACACAAAGAACTTCAAAGAGTGCCCCAAAGTTTCTACCAGAGAGTCAAGATGAAAACGTGTGCCAACCCCTATGCATAAGTTCAGAAGGTCACAGAACTCACAAGTTGATCACCAAAACATACATCAAGTGGATCACTTGAATATCCCATTGTCACCATAGATAAGCACATGCAAGACATACACTAAGTGTTCTCAAATCCTTAAAGACTCAATCCGATAAGATAACTTCAAAGGGAAAACTCAATCCATTACAAGAGAGTAGAGGGGGAGAAACATCATAAGATCCAACTATAATAGCAAAGCTCGCGATACATCAAGATCGTGCCGAATCAAGAACACGAGAGGGAGAGATCAAATACATAGCTACGGGTACATACCCTCAGCCCCGAGGGTGAACTACCCCCTCTCGTCATGGAGAGCGCTGGGATGATGAAGATGGCCACCGGTGATGGATTTCCCCCTCCGACAGGGTGCCGGAACGGGTCTAGAGTGGTTTTCGGTGGCTACGGAGGCTTGCAGCGGCGGAACTCCCGATCTTGGTTATTTTCTGGAGGTTTGGGTATTGATAATAATTTTTGGAGTCGGTCTCACGTCAGGAGGGTCTCCGAGTCGTCCAGGAGATAGGGGGCATGCCCAGGGGGTAGGGCGCGCCCCCCACCCTCATGGACGGCTCGAGACTCTTCTGGCCCAACTCTTTTACTACGGGGGCTTCTTTTGGTCCATAAAAAATCATCAAAAACTGTCACGTCAATTGGACTCCGTTTGGTATTCCTTTTCTGTAAAACTCAAAGACAAGAAAAAACAGAAACTAGCACTAGGCTCTAGCTTAATAAGTTAGTTCCAAAAATAATATAAAAGTGCATATTAAAGCCCATTAAACATCCAAAACAGATAATATAATAGCATGGAACAATCAAAAATTAGATACGTTGGAGACGTCTCACTAAGCCTATTCAACCAGTTATGGTAAGTCACCGTGTTACAATTACTAGGACATCCTATTTGTATGATATTGTGCTTGCGTGGGGTTCTTCACCTTTAACCCAGTCATTGGGTCATTGATTAAAACTCCCTTCGCTCACTACTATATGATGTTCTAACTTTTTTGTAAATCAGATGTATGTAAACACATTTTAATGTGTCTGTTCACTCATTACGGATGTAGTCTACTTTTAAATATCTAAAACATCTTATAGTACTGAACAATGTGAAACTACTTCCTACTATGGTGGAGTTGTCGATGTCATAAATGTCATAACCAAACACATATTCACATCATTAGCCTCCCTATCATTACTAGGATCTTGATTACATACTAGTCGAGGTACTTTATAGGAGGCAAACAATATTACATTACTTGTTCCTTTATATAGTAAATGTAGCTAGGGCATGGATCTTATAGAGGCATGCATGTATGCATGCTGCCAACTTTAGTTCAATTGCTTGTTTGTTTCAGGCATAGTTAAATTGCTCTTTTCAATTGCTTTATTTGTCGTCAGTTAATGAGATGCCCAAGCAATGATGCCTGATGTTGGGTACTTGCATAACTATTAATTGACATAATTAAAGGCCTTACCATTTAATTACTCTCGCAAAGTGTGCCTGAAGCTTTGAAATCTATTAACTAACTATTACTACATGAAGATCATAATCTAGTTTATACGAGGATAATGATTGCATAGTTTTGCTTGTTGTAGTAGGTTTGTATGAATCCATCTACTGTTCATTATGCTCCCTAAGACTTCAATTGAGCTACATGATGGCCAACTGCTTGCTTACTTATACGCATGATACACACACACACGTAAACACTATTTTGATCATGGGATCAGAATAATATTCTGATCACAACCTGAACTGCCTAAGTAACGCGCTTGAACTTCCCTCTATACGAACCCGACCTTCGGGCTATCTTTGCAACCGTGGCTTTCCCGCGAATTATTCTGGTTAATCGTGTTCTGTATGATGTTAGTGTAATCTAGAAACAATTTTTAGCAACTAAATACCCGTTTTAAATAAGAATCTCGCTCGTTGGCGGCTTTTGCACTCGGATCGTGATGAACTCACATTTTTTACAATTTTACTGCCTGAATTGTTCGACGTGAACTTTCCCTTGTGCTAGGTTGAACTTCCGCCAACATTTCCCAGATGGGGCTTGCTATATGCTGTTGGAAAGCTATGGACACTAGTATCATGATCCAAGTTAACTTTTTAGCAAAATGTAAGCGGTTTAAGAGCAGTTTTGAAAACCGTTTTTTCTTCATACAAAAAACATGAATCGTATTTTTGATCGCATTTCTAAACCATTTATTGGAATGAGGCAAATAATATGGCGTTGGAAAGCTGCTGCAAAAATGCTCCTTCCACATATAGAAAGTTCTCCCTAATTCCCTATGGTTAAAGAGTAATTTGGAAAATCATAAAATTTCGCAAACCAAACAGCCGAGTTGGTATTTTCGATGCCATTTCTAAACGACTAATCCAATTGAGGCAAATGATATGGTGTTGGAAAGCTTATGAAAATGTGCTACATTTTCATGTTTAAAGTTTTTTCTAATTTTGGATGGTTTAAAAGTAATTTAGAAAACGGGCCAAGTTCCACCGAGTTCGTATTTTCGAGCTAATTTTTTTATCACACGTCTGAATGCAGCAAATAATATGGCGTTTGAAAGCTTGAACAAATGCGAAACTTTTTGGTATATATTGTTTCTCCCACTTCATTATGGTTTTATGTCAATTTTGAAAATGGCTAAAAACGTATTTTCGCCATAGTTTTTACAAAATTTACCGTAATGGGGCAAATAATATACCGTTGAAAAGCTACTGAAAATGCGAAACTTTTTCATGTTGATGGTTTTCTCTGATTCCTTGCCATTTTCAAGTAATTTCGAAAACGGCGAGATCATTCGTTCTGCCTTTATTGCGAAACAGATTCTTCGAAAATGCACTATGTGAAGAACTTGAACTTCTCGGCATGTCTACCTGAATTTCACTCTGTTTTTCACGTTGCTCGTAGCTCTCCATCCACTCACCGGAATTGAGCAAGTGATGTACCGATGGAAAACTGCTGGAAACATGCAAGTTTCCCATGTTAATCGTTTTTTCATACTCGCAACGGTTTAATTTTTTTTCAACTGAAATTCATTCAGTGTAGTAGTTGAACTTCCTACAGTTTTCACGTTGAACTTCTGTGACGTATTTTCGTTTGTAATTTTCTCATCCATTCATCGGTGTTGCACAAATGATATTCCTTTTGTACAAACCTCTCTCACAATATATTTTTTATCTTTCTCCGACCGAGGACTTGAACTTATAACAACAAAAAATTTGGACTTTGCCTTTTATTCATTTTTTTCTCATATGAAACACACACCATGTAGTATGCGAACTTTTTCCATTTTCATAATTTGAATTTTTTTTATTTTCATTTTGAAATCAAATTGCTCCCAAATAATAAATGAACTTCTTTATGGATTGAGAAAATTATTTTAAAACACAAAAAGAATTTTTGTGTGTGTTTTTGAACATGGAAATACAAGATGAACCTCTCTTGCAAAAAAATTGAAATTTTTCGGGCCGAGCACTTGAACTTCTAGAAACAAAACTTTAGGCTTTGCATTTTCATTCTTTTTTAATACAAATGCACACTGTGTAGTACGTGAATTTCTGGCCGTTATCAACCTGAACTTCTAAGATCATGCGTTCTTCCTTCATCGAAAAAATGGAGTATCCGAAAATGCACTTCGTGAAGAGGTTGAACTTCTGGAGCAGTTCTTTTTAAACTTCACTATGTTTTTCATGTGTTGTTTTCTACCCATAACTCCCCAACCACTTACTAGAATTGAGAAAATGATATACCAATGGAAAGCTGTTGAAAACACGCAACTTTGCCGTGTTCATCATTTTTCATGCTCGCAACGTCTCAAAAGAATTTTTTCAATACATAAAAACGTGTTTTAATTGGTACATATGAAACTTTTAAACCGCTCATCGGAATGTAGCATATAATATACCGTTGGAAAGCTTATGAAGTTCGGAGTCTCGTGATATAATTTTTGGACCATGCAGGGTGGTTTGTATTCCTTTATTCTCATCTGAAACGCATTCCGTATAGTAGTTGAACTGCTCGATGTTGTCATATGGAACTTCGGCGACATATTTTTTTATTTTATTTCCTCACCCGTTCCTCGGATTTCCATAAATGGTAAATCATTAGAAACCTGTTGAAAATATGCAATTGTTTTTTAATATGGTTAAACTTTTGTTTTCGAACAACATACACCAATTTATTTTAAAAATTTATTTTTTAAATAGAGCATACAATATACCTCTTGGAAAGTTATTGAATAGAAACAAACTTTTTTCATGTAGAGTATATTTGTTCCAAACTTGCAATGGATTGAGCGAATTATTTTAAAACATGAGACACAACAACTTTTTGTGTTTTTTGAACATGTAAACACATGCTAAACCTCTCTAACAAGAATTTTTGAACTTCCGAGGGAAGAGCACTTGAACTTCTAGCAAAAAAAAATTAGACTTCACCTTTTTACTCTTTTTTATCATATGCAACACACACCATGCAGTACGTGAACTTCTGGCTGTTATCACTTTGAACTTCTCTCTGTTTCACTTTAGTAACGGAAAAAATCTAAGTTTTTTTATACACATTGAACCGTTCTAACTTTTTTTATTTGAACTTCTTTTGTGTGCTTTTAGAAAAGTGAAAATTGGATTTTTGTTAGAAACATCGAACTTCTTCGTTATTTCAACTATAACTTATTGGTCTTAATCTTTAGTAACTAGAAAAAAATCGAGTTTTTAAATAAATACCAAATTACTCTGCATTTTTTAGATTGAACATCTTTGTTTTATTCGTCGGTAACGAGAAAGACTGAGTTTTAATATGCATTGAACTACTTCGTTTTTTAAAATTGAACTTCTTGGTTTTAATCTTTAGTATCGGGGAAAATAACTTCATTTTTTAATTAGGACTTCTTGGTGTTATTCATTAGTAAATGGAAAAGTCCTAGTTATGTAATAAACATCGAACCATTCACTTATTTAAATTTGAACTTCTAGATCTTAAAAAAACAGGGGCAAATCCATGTTTACAAACTTTTGAAAATGCTCGGTTTCTTAATTTGGCCTTCTTGGTTTTGGAATAAACATTTTGAAGTTCTATATTATTTAAATTTGAACTTCTCCAACTTTTAGTAAAATGTAGAAACACCATTGAACCACACTATTTATTTAAATTTGTACTTCAAGGTATTTTTTAGAAATGGTTAAACTTACAAAACAAAATTATAGTTTTTTCCACTTTCCATGATTTGTTTTTTTTCTCGTGACATTTTAGGCATTTTTTGTTGTCGGTGAAATGGCCTAGGCGGTCCATTTTTCCAATTGATGAATTTCTTCAATATGTGTACACGTGAACTTAGGAATTTATGAAACATGAACTTCGCATGCTATTGAAATTCAAGAAAATTACATACAACAATACACATACATTTCATGTGCTACATTCACTACAATACACATACACTTCATGCGCTGATCTTCTGTGTGTGTATATATATGTGTGTGTGCGTGTTTTTATGGAAAAACTCTCGGTATTTTTGACCCCTTGTTGCCCTGCTCATGCTTTTTTTAACACCATTAAATTGCTTTGAATTGTTATCTTAAAATAGTTTTGTTGAAATAGGAAAACTCCATGGTACAATTCCAGAGTCATGAAATAGGGCAACCATTCCAGAAGTCATTGCTCCTATTGTTTTTTCCATTAATTCAATGAACTCCGATTTCGAACCATTGCAGAGTCATTGTATACTCCTAGTATTTTCTCTTGAATTCCATGAATCCCGTGAACTCCAACTACGCACAGGTGCACAAATAGAAAGGATAATTTTGAGAGATACGGTTCAAAACTTCACAACCATAGTGATCTTCAACACCTTCTGATGGAAGTTCAGAGTAAAATGCCCCTACCATTCTCTTTTTCTTTGCAACAGAAATGCACAATTTTTAGGACAGTCACAAGTGAAAAATCCCATTGCTACCATAGAAAAACTTCCTTGGTGGAAGATTGTCCATCCGGAGTTGTTGGAGGAGGTCGTGGCCGCGGCAGCGAGCTGCTGGCCGTGCCTTCTGATGGTGGCAGGTGGCCGCGAAGGCGACCTAAGAGAGCAGGTAGCAGGGAGGTAGTCGGTGCCAGAGCAACAGGGCTCCCAGAGGTGCGTGGCAGGTGGTGGTGGCGGCGCCTTGGGAAGACCGCGACGGAGGCACCCTGGGATAGGTCGCGAAGGCGGTGCCATGGGCAGGTCACGGGGGTGCCTTGGGGCAGGTCACGGTGGTGGTTGATGGCAGAAGGAGGACACCTCCGCGGCAAGGTGGGGGCGGGTGGTGCTGATGGCGGCCAAATCGAGGGGCGGGTGCAGCATAGCAGCCGGAACCAGGCGCGGGGGCGAAGCGGCGACCGGACCGAGGCTTGGGGTGGCGCCAGGGCGAGATCCAGGAGAAGGAGATGTGCGGGCCGGATCCAGACAGGAGGGAGGCAGCTCCAACACAGAGGAAGGCCACCGGTGGCCACCACAGTCGAGGGCGGAGCAGGAGGTGCGGCCACCGCAGTTGAGGGTGGAGCAGGAGGTGGTTGGCCGCGGCAAGGGATCCGGCCGCCGCCGTCCCCAGTGGATCCCTGGCGGGGGAGCTCGCTGGCGCGTGGTGGCGGCGGATCCAGGGAGGCGCCGGTGGTTCGTGAGTGGGAGGTCGGCGGCGCTCGGGGATGGGTGGTGGGAATCGCTCGTGTTGGGGAGTGGGGCGATGACGCGGGGTGGGTAGTTTCTTTTTTTGTTTGCTATCGAGTTCGGGAACACCTGATTGGGCCTCTATAGGATGATCGTGATCCAAATAGTTATTCTAATCCTGAGATTAGAATAGTGTTGTCCTAAATATATATACAGCCGGCCTATTCTGCAAATATTAGCAGAATAACTATTCTGATAACACTTCCGCACTGCACGCTCAACGCAAGTGCACGTCATTGTTTGAACCAAGTGTGCTGCAGTACTCATGCGAGTGAACTTTCCGTCGGAAAAAACTGCACGCTGTGTTTTTTGGTACCCTTTTTGCTCTAGTTTTTTAACCGTTTGTCTGAACGATGCGTGTAATATACCGTTCAAAAGATATGGATTATGCGCTACTTTTCCATGTTGAGCATTTTTTGAGATTCCTCACGGTTTAAGAGCAGTTTTGAAAATGGTGCGGCCCACAACGAGTGGCAGCGAGCGTTTTTTACGTTTTTTTCTAGACCGCTCGTCGGAATGAAGCAAATGATACACCGTTGAAAAGATATCGTCGAGGCGCATCTTTTTCATATCTATTATTTTCTCTAATTCGTTACAGTTTAAGAGCAGTTTCAAATTTACTAAATCATGGAATTCTGTTTTTCAATTTTTTTCAAATTTTCAATACTGTTTTCACTCCAGTTTTTTAACCATTTGTTGAAATGAGGCATGTAATATACCTTTAAAAACCTATGGACGGGGCTCAACTTTCATATGTTGAAATGTTTTTGATATTTCTTACGGTTTTAAGTTAATTTTGAAAATCATGCGGCGGACGACGAGTGGCAGCGGCCGCTTTTCGTGAAATTTTTACAAACTGCTAGTCGGAATGATTCAAACGATACATCATTGGAAAGATATCGACGAGGCGCAACTTTTTAATGTAGAACACTCTCTCTAATTCTTTACGGTTTAAGAGGAATTCCAAATTTACCGAAATGTGGACACTTTGTTTTTGCGAGACCCAAATCGACGTGTGTACTTCATCCGACTGAAAACCGCACTGCATCGGACGAAAAACACACTGCATCAGATGGGTAAGAGAACTGGATGGTTTGTTTTATTCAAACGTATTTTTTTTATGGATGAGAAAGTAGAGTGCACTTCTCATCGGGTGTAGATGAACCATAACACTATCAAGAAGTGAACCGCATTACTTTTTTCGCTTCCGTAACAATTTTTTTGCACTTACGGGATGAACAACATCATACGGCCGACCGCACTGCTTCATATGGAAAACTGCACTGCATCAGACGGGTAAGTGAAGTTCATGATTTTTTCTGTGTTTTTTCTAATTTTTTATGAAACACAAAACACATGGTACCTCATGGGATGAGTGCAGTGCAGATCTGGGGGAAAGTGAATGGCCACACAAATCAAAGTGGACTGAATGGGGTTTTTTTGTTGCTTTCAAACTACTTTTTTATAAATACGTTCAAACTTGTTAGTGAATTGCATTATTATTTTTCTTTTTTTTTCTTCTCATTTTTTTATGAATGCTACATGACTACTCAGACAAGGCAAGTGTACTGCATTAATATTTCTTCCAACTTTTTTTCTGCTGCACACAATAACAAAGTGAGCTGCATAAAAAAATCAACCTGCAAGTGTACTGCGTTAATATTTCTTCCAACTTTTTTTCTGCTGCACACAACAATAGAGTGAGCTGCATAGAAAAATCAACCTTTTTCCAACAAAAAATGCACTTTGGCAACATAGTGAACCTCCAGGAAAAAGAAGATCACCGTGGCGATCAAGCAAGTGAGCTGCATTTCAAAAAAAGTATTGTTTGTTTTCTTCAATGCACGTTTTTGGGAGAGTTGTGATTGGTGCGTCTATGGGCTACGAGACGGGGCTGCAATGCTGCTCTTTATAAGCCATAGTACAAATACATACAAATTACAATGACAAGGGACTTCAAAAATAAATCCACAATTTTGTCCGTAAAATGCAAGCCGGTCACTGGCGCACTACCCCCACAGCACTGCACGTGTGCGCCCATGGGACTGCAACCAAAATCTAAAATACGCAAAAATGTCAACTGTGAGCAAAATAGACACCAAAAAAACATCGTCGTTCTGCACCCCATCTCCGCGGACTGCACGCCCATGCCCCAGGAACCGCGACCACCTCAAAAACACAAAGAAAAAAAATCAAATGCTGGACTGCACGCACGCCGGGAGCAGCCCGCATATGGGCATCATCGACTCTAGTTTTTTTTGGCAAGACGAGTGCCTCAGGGGGTGGCTGGATGGTCGCCGAGATCCTCGCACAAAGGTGGAGCTTGAGCCGTCGACCTCCCAGCGACGGGGCCAGAGGTGTGGACTACAGTGCAACAGTTTGCACACTTCAGGGGGGTGATGGACGGTGTGCCACTTGCAGTCGGTCGCCACGAAGGTGCAACTCGTCGCCGGGAGGGGTGTCCACATGGAGGGTGACCAATGCAAGGACGGGCTCGTCGGATCTCGTCGGATACCGGCACCTGCTGGCTCCAAACGATGGTGGTGGAGGTGGGGTTGCACGGGTGGCCGGGCTCGTCGGAGAATGGACACGGGCTTGTGGATCCGGAAGATGGCCAATCCGGAGGTGAAGGGCCTAGATCCGATGGTGTAGGGCATGGTGGCGTGGGGAGCTAGTCGTCGCGTCGAACGGTGGTGCAGGAGAAGGAAGAGGGGCACCGCGGGTGGGAGGCGCGGTGGCGTGATACGTCTCCAATGTATCTATAATTTTTTATTTTTCCATGCTATTATATTATCTGTTTTGGATGCTTATGGGCTTTATTATACACTTTTATATTATTTTTGGTACTAACCTATTAACCCAGAGCCCAGTGCCAGTTTCTGTTTTTTCCTTGTTTTAGAGTATCGCAGAAAAGGAAAATCAAACGGAGTCCAATTGACCTGAAACTTCACGGAACTTATTTTTGGACCAGAATAAGCCCATGGAGTATCGGAGATGGACGAGGAGAGTCCCGGGCTACCCATGAGGGTGGGGGCGCCCCCCTGCCTCGTGGACAGCCCAGAGATCCACCGACGTACTTCTTCCTCCCATATATACCCATATACCCTAAAAACATCGGGGAGCGGAATAGATCGGGAGTTCCGCCGCTAGAAGCCTCCGTAGCCACCGAAAACCAATCTAGACCCGTTCCGGCACCCTGCCGAAGGGGGGAATCCCTCTTCGGTGGCCATCTTCATCATCCCGGTGCTCTCCATGACGAGGAGGGAGTAGTTCTCCCTCGGGACTGAGGGTATGTACCAGTAGCTATGTGTTTGATCTCTCTCTCTCTCTCTCTCTCTCGTGTTCTTGAGGTGGTACGATTTTGATGTATCGCGAGCTTTGCTATTATAGTTGGATCTTATGATATTTCTCCCCCTCTACTCTCTTGTAATGGATTGAGTTTTCCCTTTGAAGTTATCTTATCAGATTGAGTCTTTAAGGATTTGAGAACACTTGATGTATGTCTTGCGTGGGATACCTGTGGTGACAATGGGGTATTCTATTGATCCACTTGATGTATGTTTTGGTGATCAACGTGCGGGTTCCGCCCATGAACCTATGCATAGGGGTTGGCACACGTTTTCGTCTTGACTCTCCGGTAGAAACTTTGGGGCACTCTTTGAAGTACTTTGTGTTGGTTTGAATAGATGAATCTGAGATTGTGTGATGCATATCGTATAATCATACCCATAGATACTTGAGGTGACATTGGAGTATCTAGGTGACATTAGGGTTTTGGTTGATTTGTGTCTTAAGGTGTTATTCTAGTACGAACTCTATGATATATTAAATGGAAAGAATAGCTTCGTGTTATTTTACTACGGACTCTTGAATAGATCGATGAGAAAGGATAACTTTGAGGTGGTTTCATACCCTACCATAATCTCTTCGTTTGTTCTCCGCTATTAGTGACTTTGGAGTGACTCTTTGTTGCATGTTGAGGGATAGTTATATGATCCAATTATGTTATTATTGTTGAGAGGACTTGCACTAGTGAAAGTATGAACCCTAGGCCTTGTTTCAATGCATTGCAATACCGTTTACGCTCACTTTTATCATTAGTTACCTTGCCGTTTTTATATTTTCAGATTACAAAAACCTATATCTACCATCCATATTGCACTTGTATCACCATCTCTTCGCCGAACTAGTGCACCTATACAATTTACCATTGTATTGGGTGTGTTGGGGACACAAGAGACTCTTTGTTATTTGGTTGCAGGGTTGCTTGAGAGACCATCTTCATCCTACGCCTCCCATGGATTGATAAACCTTAGGTCATCCACTTGAGGGAAATTTGCTACTGTCCTACAAACCTATGCACTTGGAGGCCCAACAACGTCTACAAGAAGAAGGTTGTGTAGTAGACATCATGGCACGCGACCTAGGGGAGGTTGCCGGCTGGAGTCGTTGCAAGGGAGGGAGAGGAGGTGGGCTCCGGGCGGGAGGTTGGTGGAGGTGGCTCCTCGGGGATTTGGAGGTTGGCGGGTGGTGGGGAGCGGCGCCCACGAGGCCACGAAGAAGAAGGTCAGAAGGGGGAGGGGAATCGTGCGCGAGGTGAGTGGTGGGCACAAGGGATCTGCGCCGTAGAGTGTGTTGGTGAACGTAGTAATTTCAAAAAAAATCCTACGCACATGCAAGATCATGGTGATGCATAGCAACGGGAGGGGAGAGTGTTGTCCACGTACCCTCGTATACCGAAAGCGGAAGCGTTAGCACAACGCGGTTGATGTAGTCGTATGTCTTCACGATCCGACCGATCAAGCACCGAACGCATGGCACATCCGAGTTCTGCACACGTTCAACTCGATGATGTCCCTCGAACTCCGATCCAGCCGAGCTTTGAGGGAGAGTTCCGTCAGCACGACGGCGTGGTGACAATGATGATGTTCTACCGACATAGGGCTTCGCCTAAGCACTGCTATGATATGACTGAGGTGGATTATGGCAGAGGGGGCACCGCACACGGCTAAGTGATCCAAGGGATCAATTGTTGTGTCTCTAGGGGTTGCCTGCCTCCCCGTATATAAAGGAGTAGAGGAGGGGGAGGGGGCCGGCCACCCTTGGCGCGCCCCATGAGGAGTCCTACTCCCACCGGGAGTAGGACTCCCCCTTTCAATGTTAGAGTAGGAGAGGAGAGGGAAGGAGAAAGAGGGAGAAAGGAAAGGAAGGGGGACCCTTCCTAGTCCAATTCGGACTTGGGAGGGGAGGGGCGCGCGGCTGCCCCTTGGCCGCCTCTACTCTACCACCAATTGGGCCCATGAGGCCCACTAACCTCCGGGGGGGTTCCAGTAACCCCCCGGTACTCCGATATATATCCGATAACCCCCGGAACCATTCCGGTGTCCGAATATAGTCATCCAATATATCAATCTTCATGTCTCGACCATTTCGAGACTCCTCGTTATGTCCGTGATCACATCCAGGACTCCAAACTACCTTCGGTACATCAAAACACATAAACTCATAATATAACCGTCATCGAACTTTAAGCGTGCGGACCCTATGGGTTCGAGAACTATGTAGACATGACCGAGACATGTCTCCGGTCAATAACCAATAGCGGAACTTGGATGCTCATATTGGCTCCTACATATTCTACAAAGATCTTTATCGGTCAAACCGCATAACAACATACGTTGTTCCCTTTGTCATCGGTATGTTACTTGCCCGAGATTTGATCGTCGGTATCTCAATACCTAGTTCAATCTCATTACTGGCAAGTCTCTTTACTCGTTCCGTAATACATCATCCCGCAACTAACTCATTAGTTGCAATGCTTGCAAGTCTTAAGTGATGTGTATTACCGAGTGGGCCCAGAGATACCTCTCCGACAATCAGAGTGACAAATCCTAATCTCGAAATACGCCAACCCAACAAGTACCTTTGGATACACCTGTAGAGCACCTTTATAATCACCCAGTTACGTTGTGATGTTTGGTAGCACAAAGTGTTCCTCCGGTAAATGGGAGTTGCATAATCTCATAGTCATAGGAACATGTATAAGTCATGAAGAAAGCAATAGCAACAACTAAACGATCAAGTGCTAAGCTAACGGAATGGGTCAAGTCAATCACATCATTCTCCTAATGATGTGATCCCGTTAATCAAATGACAACTCATGTCTATGGCTAGGAAACATAACCATCTTTGTTTGTCTATGTATTCACACATGTATCATGTTTCCGGTTAATACAATTCTAGCATGAATAATAAACATTTATCATGATATAAGGAAATAAATAATAACTTTATTATTGCCTCTAGGGCATATTTCCTTCAGTCTCCCACTTGCACTAGAGTCAATAATCTAGATTACACAGTAATGATTCTAACACCCATGGAGCCATGGTGTTGATCATGTTTTGCTCGTGGAAGAGGCTTAGTTAACGGGTCTGCAATATTCAGATCCGTATGTATCTTGCAAATCTCTATGTCTCCCATCTGAACTTGATCCCGGATGGAGTAGAAGCGTCTCTTGATGTGCTTGGTTCTCTTGTGAAATCTGGATTCCTTTGTCAAAGCAATTGCACCAGTATTGTCACAAAAGATTTTCATTGGACCCGATGCACTAGGTATGACACCTAGATCGGATATGAACTCCTTCATCTAGACTCCTTCATTTGTTGCTTCCGAAGCAGTTATGTACTCCGCTTCACATGTAGATCCCGCTACAACGCTTTGTTGAAAAATGTACCAACTGAAAGCTCCACCGTTCAATAAAAACACATATCCGGTTTGCGATTTTGAATCGTCTGGATCAGTGTCAAAGCTTACATCGACGCAACCATTTATGATGAGCTCTTTGTCACCTCCATAAACGAGAAACATATCCTTCGTCCTTTTCAGGTATTTCAAGACGTTCTTAACCGCTGTCCAGTGATCCACTCCTGGATTACTTTGGTACCTCCCTGCCAAACTAATAGCAAGGCACACATCAGGTCTGGTACACAGCATTGCATACATGATAGAGCCTATGGCTGAAGCATAGGGAACATCTTTCATTTTCTCTCTATCTTCTACAGTGGTCATGCATTGAGTCTTACGCAACTTCACACCTTGCAATACAGGCAAGAACCCTTTCTTTGCTTGATCCATTTTGAACTTTTTCAAAACTTTGTCAAGGTATGTGCTTTGTGAAAGTCCAATCAAGCGTCTCGATCTATCTCTATAGATCTTGATGCCCAATATATAAGCAGCTTCACCGAGGTCTTTCATTGAAAAACTCTTATTCAAATATCCTTTTATGCTATCCAGAAATTCTATATCATTTCCAATCAACAATATGTCATCCACATATAATATTAGAAAGGCTACAGAGCTCCCACTCACTTTCTTGTAAATACAGGCTTCTCCAAAAGTCTGTATAAAACCATATGCTTTGATCACACTATCAAAACGTTTATTCCAACTCCGAGAGGCTTGCACCAGTCCATAAATGGATCGCTGGAGCTTGCACACTTTGTTAGCTCCCTTTGGATCGACAAAACCTTCCGGTTGCATCATATACAACTCTTCTTCCAGAAATCCATTCAGGAATGCAGTTTTGACATCCATTTGCCAAATTCCATAATCATAAAATGCAGCAATTGCTAACATGATTCGGACAGACTTAAGCATCGCTACGAGTTTGAAGGTCTCATCGTAGTCAATCCCTTGAACTTGTCAAAAACCTTTTGCAACAAGTCGAGCTTTATAGACAATAACATTACCATCAGCGTCAGTCTTCTTCTTGAAGATCCATTAATTCCGATGGCTTGCCGATCAACGAGCAAGTCAACCAAAGTCCACACTTTGTTCTCATACATGCATCCCATCTCAGATTTCATGGCCTCAAGCCATTTTGCGGAATCTGGGCTCACCATCGCTTCTTCATAGTTCGTAGGTTCGTCATGGTCTAGTAACATAACCTCCAGAACAGGATTACCGTACCACTCTGGTGCGGATCTCACTCTGGTTGATCTACGAGGTTCAGTAACAACTTGATCTGAAGTTTCATGATCATTATCATTAACTTCCTCACTAATTGGTGTAGGTGTCACAGGAACCAGTTTCTGTGATGAACTACTTTCCAATAAGGGAGCAGGTACAGTTACCTCATCAAGTTCTACTTTCCTCCCGCTCACATCTTTCGAGAGAAACTCCTTCTCTAGAAAGGATCCAAATTTAGCAACAAACGTTTTGCCTTCAGATCTGTGATAGAAGGTGTACCCAATAGTTTCCTTTGGGTATCCTATGAAGACACATTTCTCCGATTTGGGTTCGAGCTTATCAGGTTGAAGTTTTTCACATAAGCATCGCAGCCCCAAACTTTAAGAAACGACAACTTTGGTTTCTTGCCAAACCACAGTTCATAAGGCGTTATCTCAACGGATTTCGACGGTGCCCTATTTAACGTGAATGCAACCGTCTCTAAAGCATAACCCCAAAACGATAGCGGTAAATCAGTAAGAGACATCATAGATCGCACCATATCTAGTAAAGTACGATTACGACGTTCGGACACACCATTACGCTGTGGTGTTTCAGGTGGCGTGAGTTGCGAAACTATTCCGCATTGTTTCAAATGAAGACCAAACTCGCAACTCAAATATTCTCCTCCATGATCAGATCGTAGAAACTTTATTTTCTTGTTACGATGATTTTCTACTTCACTCTGAAATTCTTTGAACTTTTCAAATGTTTCAGACTTATGTTTCATTAAGTAGATATACCCATATCTGCTTAAATCATCTGTGTAGGTGAAAAAATAATGATACCCGCTGCGAGCCTCAACATTCATCGGACCACATACATCTGTATGTATGATTTCCAATAGATCTATTGCTCACTCCATAGTTCCGGAGAACGGCGTTTTAGTCATCTTGCCCATGAGGCACGGTTCGCAAGTACCAAGTGATTCATAATCAAGTGGTTCCAAAAGTCCATCAGTATGGAGTTTCTTCATGCGCTTTACACCAATATGACCTAAATGGCAGTGCCACAAATAAGTTGCACTATCATTATCAACTCTGCATCTTTTGGCATCAATATTATGAATATGTATCACTACTATTGATATTCAATAAGAATATATCACTCTTCAAGGGTGCATGACCATAAAAGATATTACTCATATAAATAGAACAACCATTATTCTCTGATTTAAATGAATAACCGTCTCACATCAAACAAGATCCAGATATAATGTTCATGCTCAACGCTGGCACCAAATAACAATTATTTAGGTCTAAAACTAATCCCGAAGGTAGATGTAGAGGTAGCGTGCCGACTGTGATCACATCAACTTTGGAACCATTTCCCACGCGCATCGTCACCTCGTCCTTAGCCAGTCTTTGCTTAATCCGTAGTCCCTGTTTCGAGTTGCAAATATTAGCAACAGAACCAGTATTAAATACCCAGGTGCTACTGCGAGCATTAGTAAGGTACACATCAATAACATGTATATCACATATACCTTTGTTCACCTTGCCATCCTTCTTATTCGCCAAATACTTGGGGCAGTTCCGCTTCCAGTGACCAGTCTGTTTGCAGTAGAAGCACTCAGTTTCAGGCTTAGGTCCAGACTTGGGTTTCTTCTCTTGAGCAACAACTTTTTTGCCGTTCTTCTTGAAGTTCCCCTTCTTCTTCCCTTTACCCTTTTTCTTGAAACTAGTGGTCTTGTTGTCCATCAACACTTGATGCTCCTTTTTGATTTCTACCTCCGCAGCCTTTAGCATCGCGAAGAGCTCGGGAATTGTCTTATTCATCCCTTGCATATTATAGTTCATCATGAAGCTTTTGTAGCTCGGTGGCAGTGATTGAAGAACTCTGTCAATGACACTATGAACAGGAAGATTAACTCCCAGTTGAGTCAAGTGATTATGATACCCAGACATTTTGAGTATATGTTCACTGACAGAACTATTCTCCTCCATCTTACAGCTATAGAACTTATTGGAGACTTCATATCTTCCAATCCGGGCATTTGCTTGAAATATTAACTTCAACTCCTGGAACATCTCATATGCTCCATGACGATCAAAACATCGCTGAAGTCCCGGTTCTAATCCGTAAAGCATGGCACACTAAACTATCGAGTAGTCATCAGCTTTACTGTGCCAAACATTCTTAACATTATCAGCAGCATCTGCAGCAGGCCTGGCACCCAGCGGTGCTTCCAGGACGTAATTCTTCTGTGCAGCAATGAGGATAATCCTCAAGTTACGGACCCAGTCCGTGTAATTGCTACCATCATCTTTCAACTTTGCTTTCTCAAGGAACGCATTAAAATTCAACAGAACAACAACACGAGCCATCTATCTACAATCAACATAGACAAGCAAAAAACTACCAGGTACTAAGTTCATGATAAATTTAAGTTCAATTAATCATATTACTTAAGAACTCCCACTTAGATAGACATCTCTCTAATCCTCTAAGTGATCACGTGATCCAAATAAACCAAACCATGTTCGATCATCACGTAAGATGGAGTAGTTTCAATGGTGAACACCACTATGTTGATCATATCTACTATATGATTCATGCTCGACCTTTCGGTCTCACTGTTCCGAGGCCATATCTGCATATGCTAGGCTCGTCAAGTTTAACCTGAGTATTCCGCGTGTGCAACTGTTTTGCACCCGTTGTATTTGAACGTAGAGCCTATCACACCCGATCATCATGTGGTGTCTCAGCACGAAGAACTTTCGCAACGGTGCATACTTAGGGAGAACACCAATACCTTGATAATTTAGTGAGAGATCATCTTATAATGCTACCGTCAATCAAAGCAAGATAAGATGCATAAAAGATAAACATCACATGCAATCAATATAAGTGATATGATATGGCCATCATCATCTTGTGCTTGTGATCTTCATCTCCGAAGCACCGTCATGATCACCATTGTCACCGGCGTAACACTTTGATCTCCATGGTAGCATTGTTGTCGTCTCGCCAACTTATGCTTATATGACTATCGCTACCGCTTAGTGATAAAGTAAAGCATTACAGGGTGATTGCATTGCAAACAATAAAGCGACAACCATTTGGCTCCTGCCAGTTGCAGATAACTCGGTTACAAAACATGATCATCTCATACAATAAAATATAGCATCATGCCTTGACCATATCACATCACAACATGCCCTATGTTTTACGTGGCTGCTATGGGCTGAGCAAGAACCGTTCTTACCTACGCATAAAAACCACAATGATAGTTCGTCAAGTTAGTGTTGTTTTAACCTTCTCAAGGACCGGGCGTAGCCACACTCGGTTCAACTAAAGTTGGAGAAACTGACACCCGTCAATCACCTGTGTGCAAAGCACGTCGGTAGAACCAGTCTCGCGTAAGCGTACGCGTAATGTCGGTCCGGGCCGCTTCATCCAACAATACCGCTGAACCAAAGTATGCCATGCTGGTAAGCAGTATGACTTGTATCACCCACAACTCACTTGTGTTCTACTCGTGCATATAACATCAACGCATAAAACCAGACTCGGATGCCACTGTTGGTGAACGTAGTAATTTCAAAAAAATTCCTACGCACACGCAAGATCATGGTGATGCATAGCAACGAGAGGGAAGAGTGTTTTCCACGTACCCTTGTAGACCGAAAGCGGAAGCGTTAGCACAACGCGGTTGATGTAGTCGTACGTCTTCATGATCCGACCGATCAAGCACCGAATGCACGACACCTCCGAGTTGTGCACACGTTCAACTCGATGACGTCCCTCAAACTCCAATCCAGTCGAGCTTTGAGGGAGAGTTCCGTCAGCATGACGGCGTGGTGACGATGATGATGTTCTACCAACACAGGGCTTCGCCTAAGCACTGCTACGATATGACTGAGGTGGATTATGGTGGAGGGGGGCACCGCACACGGCTAAGAGATCCAAGGGATCAATGGTTGTGTCTCTAGGGGTGGCCTCCCTCCCCGTATATAAAGGAGTAGAGAAGGGGGAGGGGGGCGGCCACCCTTGGCGCGCCCCCATGGGGAGTCCTAATCCCACCGGGAGTAGGACTCCCCCATTTCCATGTTGGAGTAGGAGAGGGTAGGGAAGGAGAAAGAGGGAGAAAGGAAAGGGGGGCGCCGCCCCCCTTCCTAGTCCAATTCGGACTTGGGAGGGGAGGGGCGCGTGGCTGCCCCTTGGCCGCCTCTCTTCTTCCACTAATTGGGCCCATGAGGCCCATTAACCTCCGGGGGGTTCCGGTAACCCCCCGATACTCCGGTATATATCCGATCACCCCTGGAACCATTCCGGTGTCCGAATATAGTCGTCCAATATATCAATCTTCATGTCTTGACCATTTCGAGACTCCTCGTCATGTCTGTGATCACATCCGGGACTCCGAACTACCTTCGGCACATCAAAACACATAAACTCATAATATAACCGTCATCGAACTTTAAGCGTGCAGACCCTACGAGTTCGAGAACTATGTAGACATGACCGAGACAAGTCTCCGGTCAATAACCAATAGCGGAACCTGGATGCTCATATTGGCTCCTACATATTCTACGCTGATCTTTATCGGCAAACCGCATAACAACATACGTTGTTCCCTTTGTCATCGGTATGTTACTTGCCCGAGATTCGATCGTCGGTATCTCAATACCTAGTTCAATATCGTTACCGGAAAGTCTCTTTACTCGTTCCGTAATACGTCATCCCGCAACTAACTCATTAGTTGCAATGCTTGCAAGGCTTAAGTGATGTGTATTACCGAGTGGACCCAGAGATACCTCTCCGACAATCGGAGTGACAAATCCTAATCTCAAAATACGCCAACCCAACAAGTACCTTTGGAGACACCTGTAGAGCACCTTTATAATCACTCAGTTACGTTGTGACATTTGGTAGCACACAAAGTGTTCCTCCCGTAAATGGGAGTTGCATAATCTCACAGTCACGGGAACATGTATAAGTCATGAAGAAAGCAATAGCAACAAACTAAATGATCAAGTGCTAAGCTAACGAAATGGGTCAAGTCAATCACATCATTCTCCTAATGATGTGATCCCGTTAATCAAATGACAACTCATGTCTATGGCTAGGAAACATAACCATCTTTGATTAACGAGCTAGTCTAGTAGAGGCATACTAGTGACACTTTGTTTGTCTATGTATTCACACATGTGTCATGTTTCCGGTTTGTACAATTCTAGCATGAATAATAAACATTTATCATGATATAAGGAAATAAATAATAACTTTATTATTGCCTCTAGGGCATATTTCCTTCAGAGTGGTGGGAGGTGGTCAAGGGTGGGGGTGGGGATTTTTTGGTAGCAATTCGATGGAGTTCGCGACGTGTTTTTCATTTCGGCGGGTGTTCGCAGAATAAGCAAAGTGTTACTAGAATAAGGTCTTAAGGGGTGTTATTAGAATAGACCCACCCTATATATATCTTGCGTATAAGTAACTTGTTTGTGTGTGGTCTAAATCTGTAACCTGTCTGTGTTTTGGATTTGGCCCCGACATCATGCTCCTCTGGTGAGCTAAGAGAGATTTTTGTATGCGGGCTGCACAGACTACCATTTTTAATAATTTTTAAAATATCACCTGCTTATGCTTCATTACGTGTAACATTATTATTAGTCATGTTTTACCATGTAAAAAATAGTCTGTCTTGCTCGCTTCATTGTTGTAACTATATTTTTTCCCTAGTCATGTGTACTTACAGAAACATTTCAGGATGAAGTGACATCAACACAAAGATCTAGGAGCAGTATGACATGGCCGTTACCAAATGATTATGGATTGGAATTGGAATGTGCTAATGTTCTCGAGCATCAACTAGAGGTGCCAAGACAACCAGTATATGATTCCCCACATGTAATCAACATGTTGAGACTAGAGTTGCAGGTATTAGATGCAGGAGTCAAAAAAATGAAACAAGACGCTGAGGTAACCACAAAGGAATTGGAGATTTTGCAGACTAAAATTCGTGCTATTTGAATCTAGCCAATCCTACTTTCTGAAGAGATTATAGTTCAAATGGTAAGTTCTGTTGATGCGTGTGCATGATGTATGAGCATTATTTGCCCAGTGTATGTAATTTGTTGTTTGTGTATGCTTTATTATCACTGGTGCCGAACTATAATGCCCAGTGGGTACAACCTGCTGTAATTTCTTTATTATATAGTGCAGGATTATTCTTTGTTTCTATGCCTTAGTCTCTTTATTGTACTGTGTAGGTTTTTTAGAGGTGATAGTATAGAGTAGGATAATTCTTTGTATATGCTATACCGTTGAAACGGGGGCCAACAAGCCCAAACATTACCTAGAAGCCATCCGAAAGAACAAACATGTGTAGTCGAAGCGGGCCTTAATTGGGTTGGTCAACTTAATATTTAGTGGATCCCAATTGATGTGGCCCAGCGTAACAACGGCTCTTAGCAAACCGTCAACATGTCGAAAGCTCGATAGGGCCGTATAAATGGAAACGGCCCGCGGGCCTCTAGCAGACCGAAATAAATGTCAATTTTGTCTCGGCCCTTTTACTTGACGGGCTAGTAAGAGGGGCTGAAAGTGTTTTAGGCCAGAAGAGCCCCAATTTACAATCTAGGCTTTTAACAGGCCGAAAGTCGTGTCGGGCTGAAATTGTGCCCTGTGGAACGTGGGCCGCTAATGGACCCAAATCAGGTGGCAGCGTCAAAGGCCCAACTATTGTGTGGGCCGTTAACAGGCCGAAAGACAAAATGGGCTAGGAGTTGGCCCATGTATAGAATGTGTCGAGGAAAGGTTGAAAGTCACAACGGGCTAGAAGTTGGCTCAACTACAGAATAGGCCGATAAAAGGCCGAAAGACGTACCAGAAGCATATTGATCCATATATATAATGGGCCGCTAACTGGCCAAAAGAAGGTCGAGCCGTAATTTAGCCCAAAGACATAGCGGGTCGTTAACGGGCTGGAACTAACGATGGGCTGGAAATTGTCAAATCTAGAATGGGCCTTCATGGGCCGATTATGTGTAACTCATATGGGCCGTGCTTATGAATGGGCCTGACTCAAGTAGGACGCTAATGGGCTGGCCCACCTATTTTGACAGGCCCGGCCTTTTAACCTAAATGGGCCACTATTGGGTCGAGCCATGTGTCAAAGTACCATAGGCGCGTTCTGTCCACTTGTTGGATGACATCTGTCCCAACGCGGAGCTGACACATGGATACTCCAGCGAATCAGAATTTTACACGTGGAAATGCCCATTGGTCCGGGCTGTTAACAAGTTATCGGATCCAAACCGGAACCCGATAGCTTAACGGCGACCTGTTATGGTGGATGCCACGTGTTAATTACACTTGACAAAACCACTTCCATGACGCGGCATTTATCGTCATGGAAGTGGACACTTCCGTGATGATAATATTGGTATTGTCATGGACCACTTCTACGATAGCACATGTATGAGTATCTTGATTCAGTCATAAAATTGTCATGGATGTACATGCATGACAGAAAACGTGACCTACTGTGACAAACAGGTATCATCACGGAACTGGTTTTTTTGTTGTAGTGCATCTTGTCATCTGCAGATTGGGCAAAAGGGTATGCCTCAAGATAGTGTTGGTTGTGGCCAACCCAGCTAGCAAGTGCTTGACTGACCCAAGCTTGTGGCTCTAAACATCCTTGGGAGGGATTTCCTTGTACATGTTTGCCATTTTGTTGTGGTCCATCCTGGGCTTCCCATAAACATCAACATCATCTTCATCTTCCTTAGGGGCATTAATAAGAGCAGCCCACTCAGAGATTGATGACAGCTACTTGAAACCCTCAGTCATCCATGCAATCCTCCCATCTGGATAGAAGTGTGCTGTGGAGTAGAATTGCATGATCATCTCATCATTCCACTTGGTGAGCTTCTGACCAACAAATTCATCAACTCTGGCAAGTCTGAAACTCTCATGAACGCGGGGTAAATAATCTTCATTTGCATCTATGTATTTCCAGTCCACCCACTTCACCTCACTAACAATGGGCTTCTTATCAAGCAAAATTCTCTCATATAAATCTTGTTGTTCCCTAGTGTGGAAATGGTAGTCACAAGCAGTCCTCCTCCTAACTGAATAGGGATCCACTTTCCTCCACTCTCGCAGACCCTTGTCCTTCCTGAGCATCATATTTTCTACAACAGGGTGTGCATTGTCAAAGCAACTATCACCCAACAAGATCCTAAAGGCTTTACTTGGCACTTTATTGAAACAAAAGCAATAAAACATGATTACTACAGTAGCATAATCATGTGAACACACAAAAACAGTAGGTAAAATTGTTGGGTTGTATCCCAACAAGCGCTTTTCTTTTATGCCTTCTAAGCTAGGCATGATGATTTCAATGATGCTCGCAAAAAAGTTAAGAACTGAAACATGAAGAGAGCATCATGAAGCACATGACTAGCACATTTAGGTCTAACCCACTTCCTATGCATAGGGATTTTGTGAGCAAACAACTTATGGGAACAAGAATCAACTAGCATAGGAAGGCAAAAGAAGTGCAACTTCAAAGCAATCAACACATAGAGAAGAAACTTGATATTATTGAGATATGTAAGAGCATAAGTTCCTTCATCATAATAATTTTCAGAAACATCATGAATGGATTCAACAATATAACTATCACATACAACACTCTTTTCATGATGCACAAGCATAGAAGATTTATCACTCTTTATGGCATACATGTCATCATAATAATCATCATAGACAACAACTTTATTGTCATAGTCAATTGAAACCTCTTCCAAAATAGTGGATGTATCACTAAATAAAGTCATGACCTCTCCAAATCCACTTTCATCAATATTGTAATAAGATTCAACACCCTCCAAAATAGTGGTATCACTACTACCTAAAGTTGACACTCTTCCAAACCCACTTTCATCAATGTAATCATCATAAATAGGAGGCATGCTATCATCATAATAAATTTTCTTATCAAAAGTAGAAGGAACCAATGGATCATATTCATTAAGCAAAGCATCCCCAAGCTTAGGACAAGCATTATTTCCAGCAAATAAATCTTCAAGCATGTCATACTCATTAAACATAGCATCCGCAAGCTTGTGGTTTTGCATATCATCACAATCATTCTTGTCAATAGCATGAATGGCACCAATAGTATAGCAAGCATTATTATCATATTCTTCCAAGCAAGTGCTAAAAATATTTTCAAGATCATAAGGGCTATCGTTGTCTTCCCAATCATAATCATCACAACAAGCAATAGGCATAACAAAATCATCATCAATATCATCATCCTCCATCAACATATTTGATTCACTTTCATGAGGCATGATGGTGATGGGAGCAACATTACTTGGGAGAGATACCTTTTTACCTCTATTCCTTCTTCTTTTCATCTTCTTCACCACACCATGTGTGGGTTTAATTAATTTTTTCAAGCTTCTGGTTGAAGAGGTTGATTGGATAGGAAGCTCCTCGTCGTTAACTGATTCATCATAATAAACACTAGGAGGGTATTGGGAAACGTTTTCACTTTCATTAGTACTCTCTTCATATTCCATTTGTTTTCTTGTCTTTAGGTAATTGGCAATATAAGGATTCTCAATGCAATTTACATCACAAAACATATAAATTTCCTCTAGATCAAAATCAAGAAATCTCTCGAGATTAAATTTTGGAATGCCCTTAGTTATATGTTTAATTTCTTCATACTCCAAAAGAAGACTAAGCTCTTTATGATGCTCAAGGGTAATCAAGTTATCACAATTTTTGGACACGATTTGATCATGAAAGAATTTGCATTGGAGATTTAAATGACCATGTTCATTGCAAAGTTCACAAGGATGGCGGGAAAATTTGAATCTTTCGGCACAGTCATCTAGCCTCTCTTGCAACCTTTTTGTTTCTAAATACTTGTGCTTCTTACAAAATCTATCTTCCCTTTTTGGTGTGCAATTGCACTCCCAATTCACTCCGCAAAAAGTGACATGCTTATAAGAAACATTTTTGTCAAGACTTGTGCAATTATCATTAGCATTTCAGATATACAATGAATTCATACTAACAACATTGCAATCATGCTCCTCATTCAAATATTTTGTGCCAAGCATTTTATTAACTTCTTCTAAAAATTGAGCACAATTTTCCGAACCATCATTTTGAAGAAAGACATTATAAAGATGATCAATAATATTATGCAACCTCAATTCCATTTTTATGTAGTTTTCTTTTATAAACCAAACTAGTGATAAAACAAGAAACTAAAAGATTCGATTGCAAGATCTAAAGATATAGCTTCAAGCACTCACCTCCCTGGCAACGGCGCTAGAAAAGAGCTTGATGTCTACTACACAACTTTATTCTTGTAGACAAGTGTTGGGCCTCCAAGCGCAGAGTTTTGAAGGACAGTAGCAATTTTCCCTCAAGTGGATGACCTAAGGTATATCAATCCGTGAGAGCTATAGGATGAAGATGATCTCTCTCAAATGACCATGCAACCAAATACAAGAAATCTCTTGTATCCCTAACACACCCAATACAATGGCAAATTGTATAGGTGCAATAGTTCGGCGAAGAGTTGGTAATAAAAGTGTAATATGGATGGTAGAAATATGTTTTTATAATCTGAATAAATAAAAACAGCAAGGTAGCAAATAGTAAACGGGCACAAAAATGGTATTGCAATGCTTAAAAATGAGGCCTAGGGTCCGTACTTTCGCTAGTGCAATCTCTCAACAATGCTAACATAGTTGGATCAGATAATTATCCCTCAAAGTGCAACAAAGAATCACTCTCGAGTTCCTATTAGCGGAGAACAAAAGATAGAATTTGTTTTTAGGGTATGAGACCACCTCAAAGCTATTCTTTCCGCTCGATCTATTCAAGAGTTCGTACTAAAATAACGCAAAGCTATTTTGTCTGTTCGATCTATCCTAGAGTTTGTACTAGAATAATACCAAAGCATATTCATATTCATAATACTCCATCCACACAAAGAACTACAAGGAGACCCCAAAGTTTCCATCGGAGAAAAGATTAAAAACATGCATCAACCCCTATGCATAGATTACCCCAATATCACCGCGGGAATCTACAAGTTGAGTGCCATAACATATATCAAGTGAATCAATAAGATACCCCAATGTCACCTCAAGTATTCATACCACAAGACATACATCATGTGTTCTCAAATCTGAACATTCAATCCGACATGACAAAACTTCAAAGGGTAAAGATTCAATTCATCACAACAAGAGTATAGAGGGGAGAAACATCATATGATCCATCTATGCTAACAAAGCCCATGATATAGATCATGAGAGAGAGAGAGAGATTAAACACATAACTACTGGTACAAACCCTCAGCCCCGAGGGTGGACTACTCCCTCCTCATCGTGGTGGTCGCCGGGATGACGAAGATGTCCACCAGAGATGATTCCCCCTCTGACAGGGTGCCGGAACGGGTCTAGATTGGTTTTTAGTGGCTATGGAGCCCTGCGGCGGCGGAACTTCTGATCTAGGTTAACCCCGAAGGGTTTTAGAATATTTGAGAATTTATAGTGCAAAGAAGGGGTGCAGGAGGCTACCGAGGTGGGCACAACCCACCTGGGCACGCCAGGGGGAGCCTGGTGGGTTGTGCCCCCCTCGGGGCACCCCCCCAGGTGCTGCTCTGGCCCATCGGGAGTCTTCTGCCCATAAAAAATCCACAAAAAGTTTCGCGGTGTTTGGACTCCGTTTACTATTGATTTTCTGTGATGTAAAAAACAAGCAAAAAGCAACAACTGGCAACAGGTTAGTCCCAAAAAATGATATAAAGTTGCGATAAAATGATCGTAAAACATCCAAAAATGATAATATAACTGTATGAATACTTCATAAATTATAGATACGTTGGAGACATATCACAACAAAATCTTCATCCTCACTTTCTGGGCTTCTTTCCTTTCTTATCCTGGTGGCAGCCTTTGGAAAGTTGCTTGGAGTGCTCCTACTGCCATCATCATAGCTCTCATTGGGACTAGAGCCCTCACTGAGCTCAACAATCTGTTCAGACTTGTTCTGACTGTCACTGGTACTAGACATCTTGCAAAGCTGACCCTGTGAATAGATGGGTATGGGCAGATAGATGAATTATCACAAAAAGCAGATAGTTTTTCAAAAATTTGAGTCCAAACTTTAGTATTATTTTTTCACATAAAGCATTTTGGAGCTACCGAGTTGATCATATCGGTAACACCAAAGCACTCATAGATCCTAAACACACCATTTCGGTTGGACCGAGTTGTAGTTCGGTGGCTCCAAGATGCTAGGGTTTCACTAAAATTTTACTTTCGGTTTCACCAATCAGTACGTTTCGGGGGAACCAATTTGTACTTATGCAATGCCCAGGGCCAATAGATGGGTCTGAAAATTTCATTTCGGTCGGTCCGAGATGAGTTCGGCGGAAACCTAACCCTAAATTTTTTCTTCGAATCTATTCTAACGAATTTGTTTGGTGGATAGATCAATCTTAAACGTGGAAAGATACTTGGCAAGATCCTTGTGCATTGAATTAGAGAAAGAAATCACGAGGAGATCGAATCTCACCGTAACTCGGTGACGATCCTCTATAGTGGCAACGGTGGAGTAGATTCCGTTGAAGGCGGCGGATTCCTGCAGCAACGACGCACAGGAGACGATGGCGATGATCAGGAGACCAAGGGGGCGGCAGCAATGGGGTGCAGGCTCGAAGCGTTTGAAGAATTTTTCAACCATACGGGCCGCAAGATATATATACCCATGTGCTGTCGATGTCACTGAGTGGAAGGAATCAATGGCACCGAGATGTGAAACTGCCTGCAGTTACAGCAAATCGGTGGGACCGTGTCGATCTAATTAATCGGTAGTACCGAGATGAAAACCTAGATTAGTCTAATGCTTTCGGTGTGACCGAGTTTGGGTGGATGGGCCCATGAGGGTGGGGGCGCGCCCTCCTGCCTCGTGGAAGCTTCACGAAGTTCCAGACTTCTACTCCAAGTCTCCTGGTTTGCGTTTTTCCAAGAAAGATCCTCGCGAAGGTTTCGTTCCGTTTGGATTCCGTTTGATATTCCTTTTCTGCGGAACACTAAAATAGGCAAAAAAAACAGAAACTGGCACTGGGCCTCCGGTTAATAGGTTAGTCCCAAAAATAATATTAAAGTGCATATTAAAGCCCATTAAACATCCAAAACAGATAATATAATAGCATGGAACAATCAAAAATTATAGATACGTTGGAGACGTATCAAACATCCCCAAGCTTAATTCCTGCTCGTCCTCGAGTAGGTAAATGGTAAAAACAGAATTTTTGATGTGGAATGCTACCTAAAAAAATTTGAATGTAATTTCCTTTATTGTGGCATGAATGTTTAGATCCAAAAGGTTCAAGACAAAATATTAATGTTGACATAAAAACAATAATACTTCAAGCATACTAACCAAGCAATTATGTCTTCTCAAAATAACATAGCCAAAGAAATCTCATCCCTACAAAATCATATAGTTTGGCCATGCTTCATCTCCATCACACAAAATGCTCCCATCATGCACAACCCCGACGACAAGCCAAGTAATTGTTTCATACTTAGCCTTTTCAAACTTTTTCAACTTTTACGCAATATATGAGCGCGAGCCATGGACATAGCACTATGGGTGGAATAGAATGGTGGTTGTGGAGAAGACAAAAGGGGGGAAGATAGTCTCACATCAACTAGGCATATCAATGGGCTATGGAGATGGCCATCAATAGATATCAATGTGAGTGAGTAGGGATTGCCATGCAATGGATGCACTAGAGCTATAAGTGTATGAAAGCTCAACAAAAGTAACTAAGTGGATGTGCATCCAACTTGCTTGCTCATGAAGACCTAGGGCAATTTGAGGAAGCCCATCATTGGAATATACAAGGCAAGTTCTATAATGTAAAATTCCCACTAGTATATGGAAGTGACAACATAAGAGACTCTCTATAATGAAGATCATGGTGCTACTTTGATGCACAAGTGTGGAAAAAGTATAGTAACATTGTCCCTTCTCTCTTTTTTTCTCATTTTTTTGTTTGGGCCTTTCTTTGTGGCCTCTTTTTTTCGTCCGGAGTCTCATCCCGACTTATGGGGGAATCATAGTCTCCATCATCCTTTCCTCACATGGGACAATGTCCTAATAATGAAGATCATCACACTTCTATTTACTTACAACTCAAGAATTACAACTCGATACTTAGAACAAAATATGACTCTATGTGAATGCCTCCGGCGGTGTACCGGGATGTGCAATGAATCAAGAGTGACATGTATAAAAAATTATGAAAGGTGGCCACGCCACAAATACGATGGCAACTACATGATCATGCAAAGCAATATGACTATGATGAGCATGTCATAATAAACGGAATGGTGGAAAGTTGCATGGCAATATATCTCGGAATGGCTATGGAAATGCCATAATAGGTAGGTATGGTGGCTGTTTTGAGGAAGGTAAATGATGGGTTTATGGTGCCGGCGAAAGTTGCGCGGTACAAGAGAGGCTAGCAATGGTGGAAGGGTGAGAGTGCGTATAATCCATGAACTCAACATTAGTCATAAAGAACTCACATACTTATAGCAAAAATCTACAAGTCATAAAAACCAAGCACTAGGTGCATGCTCCTAGAGGGATATATTGGTTGGAAAAGACAATCGCTCATCCCCGACCGCCACTCATAAGGAAGGCACTCAAAGAACACCTCATGCTTCAAATTTGTCACACAACGGTTACCATACGTTCATGCTACGGGACTTGCCAACCTTAACACAAGTATTTCTCAATTTCACAATTACTCAGCTAGCACAACTCTAATATCACCATCTTTATATCTCAAAACAATTATCAAGTATCAAACTTCTCATAGTGTTTACTGCACTCTATATGAAAGTTTTTATTATGCCCATCTTGGATGCTCATCATATTAGGACTAATTATATAACCAAATCAAATTACCATGCTGTTCTAAAAGACACTCAAAATAATATAAGTGAAGGATGAGAGATCAATAATTTCTATAAAATGAAACCACCACCGTGCTCTAAAAATATATAAGTGAAGCACTAGAGCAAAATTTCCTAGCTCAAAAGATATAAGTGAAGCACATAGAGTATTCTAATAAATTCCGATTCATGTGTGTCTCTCTCAAAAAGTGTGTAAAGCAAGGATGATTGTGGTAAACTAAAAAGCAAAGACCCAAATCATACAAGACACTCCAAGCAAAACACATATCATGTGGTGAATAAAAATATAGCCTCAAGTAAAGTTACCGATAGACGAAGACGAAGGAGGGGATGCCTTCCGGGGCATCCCCAAGCTTAGGATTTCGTTGTCCTTGAATTTTACCATGGGTTTCCTTGGGCATCCCCAATCTTAGCTCTTGCCACTCCTTGTTCCAAAATCCATCAAATCTTTACCCAAAAACTTGAAAACTTCACAACACAAAACTCAACAGAAAATCTCATGAGCTCCATTAGTATAAGAAAGCAAACCACCACTTTATACAGTAATTAAGTCATTATTTATTTATATTTGTGTTAAACCTACTATATTCCAACTTCTCTATGGTTCATACCCCCCGAATACTAGCCATAGTTTCATCAAAATAAGCAAACAACACATGAAAAACAGAATCTGTCAAAACAGAACAGTCTGTAGCAATCTGGAGGTTTGGAATACTTACGTAACTCCAAAAATTCTAAGAAATTAGGAAGACCTAAATAATTCGTATATTGATCTACTTCAGTTAGAATTGGTATTTTATCGCTCTCTGGTAAAGAATGAAAATTATTTTCGTGAGCGCATACTTTCTGTCTTTATCAGCAAGATCAAACAACAATCACCCAAGAAGATCCTAAAGGCTTTACTTGGCACAAACACTAATTAAAACTAAAAAAATAATCATAATAGAGGCTAGATAAATTATTTATTACTAAACAGGAACAAAAAGTAAAGAGCAAAAATAAAATTGGGTTGCCTCCCAACAAGCGCTATCGTTTAACGCCCCTAGCTAGTCATAAAAGCAAGAATAGATCTAGCTATTGTCATGTTTGGTATGCAATCCGTAAGTGGCTCTCATAATTGATTCATAAAGCAATTTAATTTTATTTCTAGGAAAGTGTTCCATGCCTTTCCTTAACGGAAATTGGAATCTAATATTTCCTTCTTTCATGTCAATAATTGCACCAATCGTTCTAAGGAAAGGTCTACCAAGAATAATAGGACATGTAGGATTGCAATATATATCAAGAACAATGAAATCTACGGGCACATAATTCCTATTTGCAACAATAAGAACATCATTAATTCTTCCCATAGGTTTATTAATGGTGGAATCCGCAAGGTGCAAATTTAAAGAACAATCATCAAATTCGCAGAAACCTAACACATCGCACAAAGTTTTTGGAATCATGGAAAAACTAGCACCCAAATCACATAAAGCATAGCATTCATAATCTTCAATATTAATTTTAATAGTAGGTTCCCACTCATCATAAAGTTTTCTAGGGAAAGAAACTTCTAGTTCAAGCTTTTCTTCATAGGATTGCATTAAAGCATCAATGATATGTTTAGTAAAAGCTTAATTTTAATCATAAGCATGAGGAGAATTTAACACGGATTGCAACAAGGAAATACAATCTATCAAAGAGTAATTATCATAATTAAATTCCTTGAAATCCAAAATAGTGGGTTCATTGCTATGTAAAGTTTTGACCTCTTCAATCCCACTTTTATTATCAAGATCTAAAAACTCCGAATCATTGGGACCCCTTTTAACTAAAGGTGACTCATCTCCAGTCCCGTCTCTATCAAGATTCATATTGGAAAGCAAAGATTTAATTGAAGACATATCAAACACTTTTAGATCTTCATCATTATTATCATGAAAACTAGAAGAACACGCTTTCACAAAGCAATGTTTTTAGCACACATCCTAGCGGTTCTTTCTTTGCATTCATCAATGGAAATTCTCATGGCTTTGAGAGACTCATTGATGTCATACTTAGGTGGAATAGATCTAAGTTTCAAAGAATCAACATCAAGAGAAATCCTATCCATGTTCCTAGCCAACTCATCAATCTTAAGCATTTTTTATTCAACCAAAGCATTGAAATTGTTTTGTGAACTCATAAATTTTTTAACACTAGTCTCAAAATTAGAGGGCATCTTATTAAAATTTCCATAAGAGTTGTTGGAGGAGTTACCATAATTATTAAATGAATTATTAGGAAACGACCTAGAATTAAAATTTCCTCTATACGCGTTGTTACCAAAATTGTTCCTACCAACAAAATTCACATCCATAGATTCATTGTTATTCTCAATAAAATTGGACAAAGTCATATCATTAGTATCAGAAGAAACACTCTTATTAGCAAACAATTTCATAATCATCCATCTTTCCACTCAAAACATTAATTTCTTCTATAGCATGAACCTTCTTACTAGTAGATCTTTCGGTGTGCCATTGAGAATAATTAACCATAATATTATCTAGGAGTTTAGTAGCTACTCCTAAAGTGATTTCCATAAAAGTGCCTCCCACTGCCGAATCTAAAAGATTTCTAGAAGCAAAATTCAGTCCGGCATAATTTTTTTGTATAATCATCCATAAAATCAAACCATGCATAGGGCGATTACGTATCATTAATTTCATCCTCTCCCAAGCTTGTGCAACATGCTCATGATCAAGTTGCTTAAAATTCATAATATCATTTCTAAGAGAGATGATCTTAGCGGGAGGAAAATACTTAGAGATAAATGCATCTTTGCACTTATTCCATGAATCAGTACTATTTTTAGGCAAGGAAGAGAACCAAGTTTTAGCACGATCTCTAAGGGAAAACGGAAAAAGCTTCAATTTAACAATATCATTATCCACATCCTTCTTCTTTTGCATATCACACAAATCAACAAAGTTGTTTAGATGGGTAGCAGCATCTTCACTAGGAATGCCGGAAAATTGATCTTTCGTGACAAGATTCAACAACGCAGCATTAATTTCACAAGATTCAACATCGGCAATAGGAGCAATTGGAGTGCTAATAAAATCATTGTTATTGGTATTGGAAAAGTCACATAATTTAGTATTATCTTGAGCCGTCATGACAAAAAATCAATCCAACACACAATCACACAAGAAGCGAGCAAAAAGAGGCGAATGGAAAAGGGGCGAATAAAACGGCAAAGGTGAAGTGGGGGAGAGGAAAACGAGAGGCAAATGGAAAATAATGTAATGCGAGGGAGAAGAGTTTATGATGGGTACTTGGTATGTCTTGACTTGAGCATAGATCTCACCGGCAATGGCGCCAGAAATCCTTCTTGCTACCTCTTGAGCATGCGTCAGTTTTCCCTTGAAGAGGAAACGGTGATGCAACAAAGTAGCGTAAGTATTTCCCACAGTTTTTGAGAACCAAGGTATCAATCCAGTAGGAGATAACACAAAGTCACCTAGTACCTGCACAAACAATCAAGAAACCTCACAACCAACGCGATAAAGGGGTTGTCAATCCCTTCACGGTCACTTACGAGAGTGAGATCTGATAAAGATAGTAAGATAAATATTTTTGGTATTTTTGTTGTATAGATTGGAAAGTAAAGATTGCAAAATAGTAAACAAGATGCGATAATAAAAAGAGATGCAATATAATAAGGAAGAGACCCGGGGGCTATAGGTTTCACTAGTGGCTTCTCTCATGATAGCATGTATTACGGTGGGTGAACAAATTACTGCCGAGCAATTGACGGAAGAGCGGATAGTTATGAGAATATCTAGGTAATGATTATGAAACATAGGCATCACGTCCATGTTAAGTAGACCGAAACGATTCTGCATCTACTATTATTACTCGACACATCGACCGCTATCCATCATGCATCTAGAGTATTAAGTTCATAAGAACAGAGTAATGCTTTAGGCAAGATGACATGATGTAGAGGGATAAACTCAAGCAATATGATATAAACCCCATCTTTTTATCCTCGATGGCAACAATACAATGCGTGCCTTGCTGCCCCTACTGTCATTGGGAAAGGACACCGCAAGATTGAACCCAAATCTAAGCACTTCTCCCATTGCAAGAAATTTCAATCTAGTAGGCCAAACTAAACCGATAATTCGAAGAGACTTGCAAAGATATCAAACCATGCATATAAGAATTCAGAGAAGAACCAAATATTGTTCATAGATAAACTTGATCATAAATCCACAATTCATCGGATCTCGGCAAACACACTGCAAAAAGTATTACATCAAATAGATCTCCAAGAACATCGAGGAGAACTTTGTATTGAGAACCAAAGAGAGAGAGAAGAAGCCATCTAGCTAATAACTATGGACCCGAAGGTCTGTGGTAAACTACTCACAAATCATCGGAGAGGCTATGCTGTTGATGTAGAAGCCCTCCGTGATCGATTCCCCCTCCGGCAGATTGCCAGAAAAGGCCCCAGATGGGATCTCATGGGTACACAAGGTTGTTGCGGTGGAAAAGTGGTTTTGTGGCTCCCCCTGATGTTTTTAGGGTATAAGAGTATATATATAGGCGAAAGAAGTACGTCGATGGAGCTCCGTGGGGCCCACGAGGGTGGGGGCACGCCCTCCTGCCTCGTGGAAGCTTCGCGGAGTTCCAGACTTCTACTCCAAGTCTCCTGGTTTGCGTTTGTTCCAAGAAAGATCCTCGCGAAGGTTTCGTTCCGTTTGGATTCCGTTTGATAATCCTTTTCTGCGGAACACTAAAATAGGAAAAAAAACAGAAAGTGGCACTGGACCTCCGGTTAATAGGTTAGTCCCAAAAATAATATAAAGTGCATATTAAAGCCCATTAAACATCCAAAACAGATAATATAATAGCATGGAACAATCAAAAATTATAGATACAATAGCAAATGAAATATGTGTCAAAGCATGCACAATCAATTCTAACATCCATCAAGCAATTGGCGATGACCAGGTCATATATATATATATATATATATATATATATATGAGTATATTGACTTAGGAGTCAAATGAGAACCTTTTATCATAGGTCATACTCATCATTTAAGCACAAGTGGGTTACCACTTTTACATAAAGCATTAATGTGTTCACACCATTAGAGTTGCTTTAGCTTAATTTTTAGAGCAAAGCTCCCCCTAGATGTGATATCCCCCCTAAGAGGGATGAACTAACCTTGGGTTTTGTTGAAAATGACTTCATTTAGATAGTGAAGATGTGGATGCTCAATGTTGATGTAGATCATTTGGAGCAATCCGTCGGAGTGTTGCACTTTCAGTACCTACATGGGTTAGTCCCACAAGGAACATACAAGGATATCCATAGACATAGAGTGAATTGCACATATGATGATGTCCATGAAAGCACAAGAGGGTTTACCTTGTCCCTTGTCTTAATAACAAAAGGGTTTGTGACTCCATGAACTAGTGCAAGACATGAAATTTGATTGCACAAGTCCTTGCCACAATGAATATGAGTGAAGTATGTTGGTGGAGTCACCCTCAATAACACTCTAGTTCTTCTTTGGGACACACATCAACTTGATGGGAATCCTTGAGTTGTAGTTGTACTTGATGAATTAGAGCTTGACGTAGTCTTGGGAACCTACTTGACCATGGCTTTAGGAGCTTCTTCAAATGAGTAAATCTCTTCTTGAAGTTTGTCTTTGCCTTTTAGCTTGTGATCTTGTGGTGGAAGATCATCTTGAGCTTGTGTTCCCTCAAAAGAAGTGGGGTCATAATTCTCTTGTTGAGGAACAAACTTCGTCTTGGGGTATTGATCTTCCTCCCATTCAATTCCATTGGCATTGAACTTTCGTTCAAAACCAACACCTTGATTCTTCCGGTGCCTTCCTTGCTTGCGTACAATTTCCTCAAATTGCTTACTCCCAGCAAGGCTCTTGTAAACACCTTTCCCTATAATTCCCTTCAATAAGCTATTTTCTCTCTCCAGTGTGACTTGGCTAAGAGAACCATTAGTGGAATCAAGAGAACTACTAGAAGCAACAATATTGGATTTAGTATGGTTATTGTTACTACTAGAAGAACAATCTTTCTTGCTCTTGTTGCTAGATTTTACTTCTGGCATATAAGTAGACAAGGGGAGACGTTTGGCTATGTAATCATAACTCTTCTTTCGAAGATCATCATTGATTGCTTTTAGGAACTCATGCTCTTGCTCTAAATTTAGCTTCTCGAAGCGTAGCTTCTCATGAGTCCTTAGGAGCTCTCTATGATCCTCTAGAGTTGTTTCATGAGCTAACTTAAGATTGTTTAGTTCTTTAGTTAGACGCTCAATCTCCTTCTTATCATTGTCATTCGTTTCATCTTGATTAGCGTGATTACTATCAAGTCCATCATAGTTTTTATCATTAGCTTTGTCAACAAGTAAATCATCATCACTATCAAAATCAAGATACTCAGGGTGTGATACCTTGGGGACTTTAGCCATGAAGCATCTTCTGATTCCTTCATTTGGTGAGTCAAATATGTCGTAGGAGTTTGATGACACTAGTGCAAGACCAGCAACACCTTCATCTTGAGTATATTCAGAGTTGGAGTGATAGTTTCTCTCGGAGTAGTTGTCGGAGTTTGAACCGGACACCCATTCACCAACCTGAGCTTGTTGTCTTCATCTTGTGTAGCTCTTTGATGACTTGTCCTTTCTTTATGAATCCTTGCTTCTACAAGAGGGTCTTTGTTCATAATGATCATCTCTACTCCTTCTCTCTCTTGGAGGTGATTCATCTCTTCTACTTATTTTTGGTGAGTCTTCTCTTTTCTTGTAGGGAGCCGTACACTCATTGAAATAGTGTTCGGGTCTTCCACAATTGTAGCAATTACGATCACGACTAGAAGATCTTTTGTCATTGTAGGACCTTGACTTGGAGCTTCTCTCTTTGCTTCTACTCTTGTAGAATTTGTTGAAGTTCTTCACCATTAAGCTAAATTCTTCATTGGAGACTTGATTCTCACCTGATGTTGTAGGGACATCACTTGAAGCTTTGTAAGCACCACTTGACTTATTGTGAAGCTCTTCCTTATCCTTGTGTAACACCCTGGATGTAACTTACCATATTTGTACTCCAACTCTTGCCATTTTCGCCTCTAAGTTACGATTTTCCCTTCGTGGTTGGGTCTTGTCTTCGTTTTGCATGTTGTTCATGTCATGAATTTCATATCATGCCATCATGTGCATCTCATTTGCATACGTATTCGTCTCATGCATCCGAGCATTTTCCCCATTGTCCGTTTTGCAATCCGACACTCCTACGTCCTCCGGCGCCCCCTTTTTGTCTCTTTTCGTGTGCGGGTGTTAAACTTTCTCAGAATGGACCGAGATTTGCCAAGCGGCCTTGGTACACCACCGGTAGACCGCCTGTCAAGTTTCGTGCCATTTGGACTCCGTTTGATACTCCAACGGTTAACCGGTGAACCGAGAAGGCCTCGTGTGTGTTGCAGCCCAACACCCCTCCAAAACGGCCCAATAAACCATCCAAACCATCTCCATGTCCTCCGCCGTCGGATCACGATCACGTGGCCGAAAATAACACCTCATTTGGACACTCCTACCTCCTTCTAGGTATAAATATGTGCTCCCCGTCCAATATCCCGGATGAAACCCTAGATCAAATCGCCCCACCGCCACCGGACACGTCCACCGCGCCGAACACAGTCGTCGCCGCCGCCCGCGCCAATCTGGGTGCGCCATGTGGCGTCCGCCGCCGCTCTCTGCCGCCAGCCCACGAGCCCGCAGCGAGCTCGCGAGACCCATCCGCCGCCGCCCGTGTCCCGCGCCGCCTCACGCCCGCCGGCCACCGCAACCGCCTGCGTGCGCCGCCTCTCGCCTCGCCGGCTTCGCCGCCTCGCGCTGACCGCCGCCGCCCGCGCTCGCCCGCTGCCCGCGTGCGCCACCCTGCGCCGCCTCCTCACCGGCTCCAGCGTCCACCGGCGAGCTCCTCCGTGCCGCCCTCGTCGCCGAACCTCCTCTCCGGCCATCTCCCTCCCTCGGCGACCAACTCCGGCCGGCTTCTCCGTTCATCCTTGATCCGTGTGCAAACCCTAGATCTGGATTGGAGGTTGACCTCATTTTCTTCTCTAAGTCATTTTCTGCTATACTTTTAGCCCCTGTTCATCATGCCATAACTTCTCATCCGTTGCTTCGTTTTGTGCGTGCAATATATCAAAATGTTCATTGTGATGTGCTTTTCATTTTGTTCCATTGTGCCATGCTTGTTTGAGTCCATCTTGATGACCAAATCGTGGATCCAAGAGTGCTATAAATTGTTAGGTGCTGATTCTTATGAGAGTATTAGGATTTGTCATTTTTGCTACATTTGTTGTGTGTTGCATATGGGCACGAGCTCTACATGTGTTTTGTTCTATGCCATGCCATCTTTACAAGGGCGTATGCCATGTACTTTTGTGATATTTGTGGTGACTAGCACAAGCATGCAAAGTAGCCTTCATGATATTGTTGATTTCAGGATCTCAGGTTTTTGGCTAAGTCTTTGTCTGCTGTTATTTTGATGCCATGTAACCATGTTGCTACAGAGTGATCCATGCTTGTTTTGAGTATCTTCAGTAAGGATGATTTTGACATATGGTTATGCTATATCCATCCATGCCCCTGTTTGCAATTATGGAGTGCCCTAGCATGTCTCAATCTTTCTCTACTTTTGCTATAAAATGTTCTTGGTAGATTGTTTACATGTTAATCAATTTTGCCATGGATGTTGTAGTTAATCCATGCATGCTATAAACTTTCTTTTTGCCTTGGTTAGCTTCATAAACATGCCATCTTTCTGATGCTATGCTTATCTTGTCATGCAATGCCTTGTGGTGAGTGAATAGAGCTCGCAAAGAGGCCTTCATAACTCTGTTTATGTCATGCTCAGTTTTCTGCTAAGTCTGAATCTGTTAATGAAACTTGCTATGTTTACATGGGTGCCATCATATCTTCTGAGCCTTTTTGGCTCATGGTCAGTAAGGGACTTTTATTCTATGCTTTGAGTAGATTCATGCCATGCCTTTGTTTTCTATGATCTGTTCCTATAGCATGTTGTTTGCTTACTCTAAACATTGCTTTCTGATGTTAATTCCTGACATGTTAGTATATTTCACAAAGTCTGTGATGCTGATATCTTTTGCACTTTTGCCATGCTTGTTTGAACCTACTATTGTGTGATTTGGCCATAGTTAAGTGTTCATAGTTTGTCAAGCATCTTGAGTAGATCACTGCCATGTACTTTGTTGTTATGTTGGAGTGCAGTAGCTTAGTTTCTTGTTGCATTCTAGATGGCATCGTGCTGTTAATCGCAGAATTATGCCATTCATGTTTTGCTTGCCATTGGTAAACCGTGCATCTGATTCCGGTGATCTTTATATCGATTTCGACCAAAGTCATCTCATCTTTCCAGCGACACACTTGGTTTGCCAAGTTGCGGCCTGGTTCAATCTTTCCTTTCCGAAGCATGCATATGCATTGCATATCACATCCCGCATATCATGCCATGTTTTGCATCATGTTGCTTGCGCATTGCATCGTGGTTGATTGTTGGTCCTTTGCTTGTGTTCTTGCTTTGGGTAGATCCGGGAGATGAGTACGTGATCGAGGAACCCGTTGAGTATGCTTACGAGGATCAAGCTTTCGTTAACTCGGAGAACTTTACAGGCAAGATGACCATACCCTCGAAATGACTTCTATCTTTGCTTGCTAGTTGGTCGCTCTATTGCTATGCCGTGATACCTACCACTTGCTATATCATGCCTCCCATAATGCCATGTCAAGCCTTTAACCCACCTTTCCTAGCAAACCGTTGTTTGGCTATGTTACCGCTTTGCTCAGCCCCTCTTATAGCGTTGCTAGTTGCAGGTGAAGAAGAAGTTTGTTCCTTGTTGGAACATGGATATTGTTGGGATATCATTATTATATATTGTTTTACTTTAATGCATCTATATACTTGGTAAAGGGTGGAAGGCTCGGCCTTATGCCTGGTGTTTTGTTCCACTCTTGCCGCCCTAGTTTCCGTCATACCGGTGTTATGTTCCTTGATTTTGCGTTCCTTACGCGGTTGGGTGTTATGGGAACCCCTCAACATTTCACCTTGAATAAAACTCCTCCAGCAAGGCCCAACCTTGGTTTTACCATTTGCCACCTAAGCCTTTTTCCCTTGGGTTCCGCGGACTCAAGGGTCATCTTTATTTTAAAACCCCCTGGGCCAGTGCTCCTCTAAGTGTTGGTCCGAACCGAGTAGAATTCGGGGCCACCTCGAGGCAACTTGAGGTTTGGTTTTACTCGTAGGATGTCTCATTCGGTGTGCCCTGAGAACGAGATACGTGCGAATCCTATCGGGATTTTTCGGCACATCGGGTGGCTTTGCTGGTCTTGTTTTACCATTGTCGAAATGTCTTGTAACGGGGTTCCGAGTTTGATCGGGTCTTCTTGGGAGAAGGAATATCCTTCGTTGACCATGAGAGCTTGTGATGGGCTAAGTTTGGGACACCCCTACAGGGTTTTGAACTTTCGAAAGCCGTACCCGCGGTTATGGGGGGATGGGAATTTGTTAATGTCCGGTTGTAGAGAACTTGACACTTAACTTATTTAAAAATGAATCAACCGCGTGTGTAGCCGTGATGGTCTCTTTTCGGTGGAGTCCGGGAAGAGAGCACGGTCTCGTGTTATGCTTGAACGTAAGTAATTCCAGGATCACTTCTTGATCATTTTAGCTTCTTGACCGTGCTTTGCTTCTCTTCTCGCTCTCATTTGCATAAGTTAGCCACCATATATGCTAGCGCTTGCTGCAGCTCCACCTCACTACCCCTTCCTACCCATAAGCTTAAATAGTCTTGATCGCGAGGGTGTGAGATTGCTGGGTCCCCGTGACTCACAGATACGTCCAACAGATGCAGGTGCCAACGATGCCAGTGCAGGGGACGCTACCGAGCTCAAGTGGGAGTTCGACGAGGATTCGGGTCGTTACTATGTTTCTTTTCCGGATGATCAGTAGAGGAGCCCAGTTGGCGCGATCGAGGATCTAGCATTTGGGGTTGTCTTTATTATGTTGGTTCCGTAGTTGGACCTTGATTGTATTCTGGATGATGTATGATATATTTATGTATTGTGTGAAGTGGCGATTGTAAGCCAACTCTTTATCCCTTTCTTATTCAGTACATGGGATGTGTAAAGATTACCCCTCTTGCGACATGCCTACTATGCAGTTATGCCTCTAAGTCGTGCTCTGACACGTGGGAGATATAGCCGCATCGTGGGTGTTACACCTTGAGTGACATCTCATGAGCAACAATTCTACCAATGACTTCCGTGGGCTTGAGATCTTTGTAATTGGGCATCATTTGGATCAATGTGCACACAATATCATATTTTCCATCCAAGGTGTTGGGGATATGACTACCAGGTATGACCCGCCCAGGAGGGGCCGCGTCAATCACAATGACGGGTTACTTAAAAGAATCCCGAAGAGTATACAAGGTGACGGTTTATGATAAGGCTTGTAGTAGGCCCAAGCCCAGAGGCGGCTTAAGGCCCGTAAGTGTAAACCGCCATGTATGAATAAGACTTGTAAAGTAAAGCATGTAAAGATGTCACCAAGCCGGACACGTTGTATGAGCCGTCCGGTACTCTGTAGGCCGCAGGGCGTCAACCCGTGTATATAAGGGGACGACTCGGCGGCGGCTTAGGGCAGGTAACATCAAATCGAGAGCCAGGCTTAGCGTATTTGCTCCCTGGTCATAGAAACCCTAGCAATATCATCAAGAACTGGGTTAGGCCTTTACCTTTATCATAAGGGGCTGAACCAGTATAAACCCTCGTGTCCTTTGTCTCGGTTAACCCCTTTAAGCTTCCTAGTTGTGATGGCTCCACGACTAAGTCCTTTCACTAGGACATCTGTCGTGACAATTCCACGACAGTTGGCGCCCACCGTGGGGCCAGCGCACGGTGGATTTGAATTCTTGAAGGGCATCTTCGAAGGGCTCAAGGGATACGTTGTGGGTCGGATAAACAAGAGTCGTCGCGGCAAGCTCTACATCGATGACGCAGGCTGGGGCCTCGATGCCGGCACAATTGAGTACGGGTACCGAGTCCCCTTGGGCAGAATCCATGTCTTCATCGGCCGGATCGGCGAGCCGGGCCCTGAGCCGGACATCTGCACCAACCTCATCGAGACGGCTCATCGCGCGAGACCCGCCCGGACTCAGCCCGCCGTGAGGCGTGCCTTCGTGGGTTGCATCCATGGAGGGGAGTTTTCTGAAGGTTCTGTGGATGGCGGTGAGATGGCCGTCCACTCTGACGGCGAGTCATCCACAGGTGAGACGGATTCATTGTATCAACTACAAGATGGCAGGCTGGGGGGCTGTTCCGATGGTGTAGCAGTATTCCGGACCCCTTTAAGCCGCCGAACAGAGCGGGGATCTTCATGACTGGTACGCAGCCTGCTCAAAACTCTATGGCTGCGGCAGCGATAACCACCGGGTCGGCGACGGCCGGGTCAGGAGACCCCGCGCGACCACCGGCTCAGGTGCTGATGGATCTCATGGATAGGATGACAACCCTGTTGACCGCCATGGTCAAACCGGCGGATAAGGCTCAGCATGATGCGGAGGTGGCACGGTTACGTGGGGAGGTAGCTCAAGCCAAGGAAAACTTGGCGGCGGAGGACGTTCGGATGGCTGCAGAGCGAGCGGCTTTGGACGCTAGGGCTCAGCAGCTTCAATCAGAGGCTTTTCAGCTCTCGATGAATCTGAATGCATCAAACGAGGTCATGAGGAGAAGGCACCAGAAGACTCAATCACGTCTGCCCCTGACTTACGATCCTAGGAATCTCTTCCACACACCCGGGGCCGGTCCAAGTAACCCGCCGGAGGCAAACCGGATTGCAACACCCGAGGCCGGGGCGCCGGTTCAGCTGCGGGCTATGGAACCCCCTCGTGTGAATACTGCTCCGCCTTATTATACACCAACACCACCGGGTCATTTTTCTAACCCTTTGGAGAATCTGATCGCTGCATCGACACGTTTGGCGGCTCTCCCGATGGAAGGCGACTCTCCGACGGCGATCGAAACACGAAGGGTCCGAGAACTTCTTCAGACGGCTCTTGCGCAGCAGGAGTCATACTCTTACAGTCGAGACAGGATTCATTCAACCCCTCGCCCAAGCCGGAGCCCAAGCTATAGCAGGCATATGGATTCAGCGGTCGTGTCAAGCAACACCCAACACCGTAACCAGCCGCACAGGCATGACCCGGCGCGTGATGGAGCTCTTAACTTGGTTGACCAGGATAGGATCCGCCAAGAGGCTGAGCAGGCGGTTCAACAAGCAGCTGAGCGGGCGGCTCACCAAGCTTTTCCGGTTTATCCAACGACCTCTGTTGAAGCAGGTGTGACCACGAGGACTGGAGGTGTCCCTTGCTTGGTGTCGGCTCTGCGTAATGAGCGCTTGCCAAAGGATTTTAAGGGGCCTCGTAAGGTGCCTAATTACACAGCTGACTTATAACCCGGGGCATGGATTGAAAGTTACGAGGTGGCCATGGAGTTATTGGAGGTTAGTGACGCAGCGATGGCCAAGTACTTCACCATGATGTCGGGTGGAACAGCTCGCACTTGGTTGAAGGGGTTGCCACCCTATTCCATCGACTCATGGGCAGAGTTAAAAGCCCGGTTTATTCAGAACTTCAAAGATACATGCAAGCAACCCATGTCGATTGTGGACTTGACTAATTGCAAGAAAGAGGAAGGTGAATCCACGACCCATTGTGTGCGTCGGGTGAAGGAAATAATACATTCATCTGATAAGATGGATGGCGGCTCCGCGGTCTTAATGTTGGAGAAAAATTGCCGTTTTGAACCTCTAAAACAGAAGCTGGGGCGGCTCAAGCGTGATTGCAATGACATGGGCCAACTGATGGCAGCGCTGGTCAAATACGCCGACTCTGATAGTACCAAGGATCCCGCATCTGACGAAGAGAAGACAGGGGAGGGAAAGAAGAACGGCAACGGCAAAGGTCACCAGCATAATCCGGCAAATCAAGGAGGTAATAATAAACATAAGGCTGACGGTAGTCTGGAGTTTGTGGCTAACACCAATGCACAGGGCAACAATCAACGGCGTAAGGGGAGGCCACCTCCTCGGTCAGGCGGGTCAGGTCCCACCCTCGAGCAGTTGCTAAATGAACCCTGTCCAAGACATGGCACCCGGGAGAAGCCGACCACCCATCTATGGAAAGACTGTACGATTATGAAGGCTTTCAAGAATTCTAACATGTTCGATGGTAATCATGGACCTGGCAGCGGCTCAGGTGGTGGCGGCTTTCATGGCCCGGGCGGTGGCGGTTTTCATGGCCAGGGCCCTCAAGGTAATCAAGGTGGTTATAATCAGCAATCTGGCCAAGGAGGTCAGCAGCAGCAATCCGGATTTCAGTGTGACCCAAAGCAGCTAAGTAGTGGGCAGTATCATGTGTTCACCACCAATTTGTGCAAAAGAGACCAGAAGCTTCATAAGAGAGCGGTCAACACTTTTGAGCCGGAGGTTCCTCGTTATTTGAGATGGTCTGAGCAGCCTATTCTATGGAGTAGGGAAGATCACCCTCCCCGGGGTGACAATCCGGGTCATCTGGCTTTGGTGGTAGCGCCTCAGGTTGGTGGATATAAATTCACTAAAGTAATCATGGACGGAGGCAGTAGCATCAACATCCTCTATTATGAGACGTTTCGTCGTATGGGGTTGACTGACGAAAGTCTTAAGACGTCCAACACTGTTTTCCATGGAGTAGTGCCTGGTAAGTCGACATATCCAATTGGTAAGATTGAACTAGAAGTAGCCTTTGGGGATGCGCATGATTCTAAGGCTGAGAAGTTAACTTTTTAAGTGGTCAAAATCAAAAGCCCTATCACACTCTGTTTGGACGGCCGACTTATGCAAAATTCATGGCACGGCCGTGTTATGTTTATTTGCAGCTCAAGATGCCGGGTTATAAAGGTACTATCACAGTGCATGGAAGTCGGAAGATAGCCTTAGAGTGTGAGGAAGGTGATTCTGCTTACGCGGAATCTGTTTGTGCGATGGAGGAGTTAAAGTTCTATAAAGATAACGTTGACCCGGCAGACATGACATCTTTGAAAAAGCCAACTACAGAGCATGAGCCGGTGCTAAAATTTAAGTCAGCGGACGATACCAAGATAATTGATTTTGTGCCTGGTGACTCATCCAAACAATTCATTATCAGTGCTAACTTGGATCCTAAATAGGAAAGCGCCCTCATCGAGTTCATCCATGAGAACCGGGACATCTTTGCATGGAAGCCTTCTGACATGCCTGGTGTACCGAGAGAACTCATTGAGCACACTCTCAATATTGATCCAAAGTTTAAACCGGTCAGGCAGTTTCTTCGGCGGTTCAACGAGGAAAGGCACAAGGCTATTAGAGAAGAGGTGTTCCGGCTCTTGGCGGCCGGGTTTATTGTTGAAGTTTTTCACCCAGAGTGGTTGGCTAACCCGGTGCTTGTACTAAAAAAGAACAACACTTGGCGTATGTGTGTGGATTACACAGATTTAAACAAGGCTTGTCCGGCTGATCCTTTTGCTCTCCCTTGTATTGATCAAATCATTGATGCTACGGCGGGTTGTGAGCGTTTGAGTTTTTTGGACGCTTATTCTTGCTATCATCAGATCAAGATGGCAGTTAAGGACCAGGAGAAGACGGCTTTCATTACCCCGTTTGGAGCCTTATGCTATGTATCTATGCCTTTTGGGCTTAAGAGTGCCCAGGCGACTTATCAGCGGTGTGTGCAGAACTATCTTCATAATCAGATTGGGCGTAATGTTCATGCTTATGTGGAGGATATAGTGGTGAAATCTAGAGAGAAGGAAACTCTGGTAGATGATCTGAAGGAAACCTTTGATAACTCCGGGTCTACAAGATGATGCTTAACCCGGCCAAGTGCGTTTTTGGAGTCCGAGCTGGCAAGCTTTTGGGCTTTTGGGTGTCTAACAGAGGCATTGAGGCTAACCCATAGAAAATTAAGGTGATTACGTCTTTGGCTAAGCCGGCGTGCATCAATGATGTTCAGCGGCTGGCGGGTCGTGTCGCAGCTTTAAGCCGGTTCATAAGCCGGGTAGGTGAGGAGGCTATGCCGTTGTATCAAATGATGAAGAAGATGGATAATTTTGTCTGGAGTGATGCTGCTAAGTCTGCCTTTGAAGATCTGAAAAGACAGCTCGCCGAGCTGCTGGTTCTTGCTGCTCCCGTTGAGAAGGAGCCACTGTTGTTATATATGGCTGCTAACACACGTGTTGTCAGTGTGGCCATTGTTGTAGAGCGCAAGGAGGCTGGCAAGGAACATCCGGTTCAACGGCCGGTTTATTACGTCAGTGAGCTGCTCATTGAGTCCAAGCAGAGATATCCACATTGGGAGAAGCTTGTTTATGGGGTGTTCATGGCAAGCCGGAAGCTTAAGCATTACTTTCAGGGTCATCCTATCACTGTGGTTAGCTCTGCTCCTTTAGGAGATATTATTCAAAATAGAGAAGCCACAGGACGAGTCGCCAAGTGGGCCATTGAACTTGGGTCTCATGGTTTAAAGTACGTGCCACATACTGCCATCAAATCTCAAGCACTGGTGGACTTCATTAACGATTGGACGGAGTTGCAGATACTTGAAGAGAATCCAAACAACACATATTGGATGATTCATTTTGACGGGTCCCGACAATTGGAAGGCTCGGGGGCTGGAGTTGTTTTAACTTCTCCTCGAGGTGACAAATTTTGCTATGTGTTGCGGTTGATGTTTCCTTGTACTAACAACGCAGCTGAGTATGAGGCCTTACTCCATGGTCTTCGAATGGCTAAAGAAATGAGTTTAAGCCGGGTACGGTGCCTTGGCGACTCAGATTTGGTGGCTCAGCAGATATCAAGCAAGTGGGATTCCAAGGACCCTCTGATGGCGGCTTATCGCTGTGAGGTTGACGCTGTTGCTGGATACTTCAAGGGTTATCAAGGGGAGCACATTGACCACAGAAAGAACGAAGCAGCCGATGCTTTAAGCTGGTTGGGATCTCAGCGTAAGCCGGTGCCGCCTAACACTTTTTTAGATGTTCTGCATAACCCTTCTGTCAAGTTGCCTACATAAGAGGACTTGGCCGTTCCAGACCCAGAAGCACAATTGGTGGCGGCTCTTCATGTCATTCCAGATTAGACAGTGTCGTATTTGGCTTATATGACCCGGGGTGAGTTGCCGGAGGATGAGACCTTGGCTAGACAGATAACCCGGCGGTATAAGTCAATGATAATTTCCAATGGTGAGTTGTATCATCGCAGTGTCACCAGAGCATTTCAACGATGTGTTTCTCCTGAAGAAGGTCAAGAAATTCTTCGTGATATCCATGAAGGAGATTGTGGCCATCATGCCGGGTCAAAATCTCTTGTAGCCAAGGCTTTTCGTCATGGTTTTTACTAGCTGACGGCTCACGCTGATGCGGAGGATTTGGTCAGTAGGTGCGACGGTTGTCAGAAATTTGCACGACGGGCGCACGTGCCGGCTCAAGAATTGCGGATGATTCCAATTACTTGGCCGTTTGCAGTTTGGGGGCTCGATATGGTTGGACCTTTCAAAAGATCCAAAGATAAAAAGACACATCTTTTGGTGGCATTTGACAAATTTAAAAAATGGGTTGAGGCAGAGCCGGTTAGTAAGTGTGATGTAGCCACAGCGGTTCAGTTCATGAAAAGGTGATCTTTCATTTTTGCTTTCCACACAACATTATAACTGACAATGCTACTAACCTGTCCAAAGGTGCTATGGAGGAATTTGTCAACGTGAGCATATCCGGCTTGATGTTTCGTTAGTAGCTCACCCCCAATCCAATGGTCAAGCTGAGAGAGCCAATCAGGAAATCTTAAAAGGTCTCAAGCCCCGGCTTATGGTTCCTTTACAACAGATGCCGGGTTGTTGGGTAGAAGAGTTACCCTCGGTACTATGGAGCATCAATACTACCCCTAACAGATCTACGGGTTATACGCCTTTCTTCATGGTTTATGGAGCAGAGGCAGTTCTGCCGAGTGACATCCGTCATGACTCGCCCCGCGTGGCGGCTTACGTTGAAACTGATAATGAACAAGCCCGTCAGGATGCGCTTGACTTATTGGATGAAGAGCGTGACTTAGCGGCAGCCCGCTCAGCGATTTAGCAACAGGACCTGCGCTGTTACCATAGTCGTCGGGTTAAGTCAAGAACCTTTCAAGAAGGTGACCTAGTGCTCCGGCTCATCCAAGATCAGTCTGATGTGCACAAGCTATCCCCACCTTGGGAAGGACCCTTTGTGGTCAGCAAAAACTTGAATAACGGGTCATACTACCATATTGAAGTTCGAGAGCACAAAGACTCACGTAAGTCGGAGGAGGAGACCCGCCGGCCGTGGAATATTGCTCATCTTCGGCCTTACTACACTTGAGCCACCGGCTCTCATAATGTACATACTTTGACGTTGTATATATTATGATAAGTAATAAAGCAGGACCTCTACCCTTTTTTCCTTAATGATCACATATCTTTGTTATCTTAAATATAAGACGACCAATTGGAGGCTGATCGTATTCGAATCTAGCTTAACCCTCTTGGTCTGGCTCATGATCGTATTTGAATCTAGTCGTTAAAACCTCATGGTCACTAGGGGGCTTCCTATTCAAACATAGGTCGTATTCGAACCAAAGAGAACATAGCTGTCGTAACCCTCTTGATCGGCGCAAAGCCAAACTAACTAGGGGGCTTCTTGATCGTATCTGAATAATAGCTTAACCCCTTTTGGGCCGACTTGGATCGTATTCGGATCAGGGTCGTTAAAAACCTCTCAAGGTCATTTTGGGGCTTCCTGTTCAAACATAGGTCGTATTCGAACCAAAGAGAACATAGCTGTCGGAACCCTCTTGATCGGCGCAACGCCAAAGCCACTAGGGGCTACATGATCGTATTCAAATCCTAGCTTAACCCCTTTGGTCCGGTTTACTGATCGTATTCAAATCAGAAGCCTCCAAATTTTTCTTGACGCTTGATTTACATTATTTGAAAGATACTCTTTTGTTTTACTGGTTTTTGTTGTCTAGAATCTAACTGTAAGTATGGTTTCAATTTAAACCGGCTTGGTTATTTGACAATAAGTTGCCAATGTATAACAGTTATCAGGCATATGGAAGTATTGACTTCTAAAAATATTGGGTTGTCACCCTTACTGTTCGGGTCACATAAGCCGGCAGTCCAGAATCAAAGAACACAGGTATGACATTGTCGTTCATAAATAGACTTATCTGTGTTTTTTCTTTAATCAAAGGCTTTCCAGCCTTATTTATCTTTACATCTAGCCTGATTATTCCACTATGGTAATTTCATAGCTATGTATTGGGTATCTTGACCCGTCCAACGACAAACTGCCAGGACAGTTTCTCATCTTTTACATACAGGAACATGTTTAAATGCTACAGATATGATAAAGGATATAAAGCATATATTGACATGATGGATAAAAACAGTCGTACGCAGTATGATATGCACGACGACATAGGTAGAACATGCAGTTTCAAGCTAGCCTATTACAAGGCGTTGGGAGCCCAAAAGGTTAAAACTGTTTTTTCTCCTAAGCAGATGTTAAGCTAAGGCCGGTTCATTAAGTCTTAGCCTGATTATTTGGATGGTTACGACCCCTCCCTCACCGGTTCATCTTCCTCCACTGGTTAGAAACTGGGCTTGGACCAATCAAAGCCATGAAGAGCAACGAACTCAGCTTCATCATCAATTAGACCAGACGGGTCAATTTCTAGGGCAAAGGTGTGTCGGCGAACCAGCGGGATGAGATCTGTCACTTTATACGAAGGAGTAGCCATCTTTTTATTCTCAACGTCAAAACTCGGCTGATACTTATCAATATTGGTCTCGTCGCCAAGGATGGTAGCATGAGGACGAACTCCCCTCACACAAGCAGCAAAATCATCTTGGTCAAACAGAGTCCCGTCTTCCTTAAGGCTGGGATACCCTTTGGCTACATCCACTGGGTCTAGCTCCAGCACCCAGGCTTTGGAGCGGCTTAGCGCAGTTAGGGCTCCGGGTCTTGCACAAGACCGTCTGATCTCTTGGAATCTGGCGGGTAGGATAGATAACTTCTTCAAGACATCACTCAAGAGGTTTGGTCCTTGGTTGGCTGGGGAAATAATGGCAAGCGCTCGTTGAGCTCCAGTGTACAGTTGCTCCACCAGGGTGTAAACCGCCTTGAGTTTTGTCAAGCTGTTTTGGCTCAGATTGCTGCTCCGTGGACCTATGAGTATTTTAAAAGGTTAAGCAGACGGCTTATATTTCTGGCAAAAATAGAGTTTAAGTAAATAATACAATGACTCACCAAAGATTGCAGAGACCATCTGAGACACACGATTTTTTAAACCGGTGAGCTGTGTGGTAACCTCCTTGAGAGCCACCTCGGCTGTCTCAGCACGCTGTATCAGCAAGGTTTTTTCATCGGCCCGGGATTTTTTCTCCACACCAAAACTGGTCTTCAGTTTCTGTGCTTCAGATAGGCTCAACTGGAGTTTGGAGTCAGCATTCTTTATCTCAGTCTATTGAGCTGCCAGCCGGGTCTTTGCATCAATCAGTTGAGAACCCAATTCAGTTATGGCGGTCTACAGACATGCACAGGTGTGTCAAAAATTTATTCCAGTAAAGGTCATAATGATTAAAGTCCCAAGTGCTTTGTAATGCAACACCACTCGGCACTTGGGGGCTAATGTCTGCCAAAGCAATTTTTAAATGCAAAAATGACTCTTTTATGATTAAAGTCCCAAGTGTTTTACAAGTAACAATGCTTGGCACTTGGGGGCTAATGCATGATCTTAAGAAAGTTTTTTCATCTTAAGCCGGATAACAATATTTGTTTGGACTAATTCAAGACAGTTATGAAGTCAAGTACCGGCTCATTCATGATGAATTAAGCCGACCCTTGGGAACTACAGGTGAAATTTATGCTAATCCACTGGACTTAGGGAAAATCTAAGATAGAGCATCAACCTATATCACAAGTCTACAGATCATTCAGGTTCATCATAATCCGGAGACTTGGGGGCTGGCAGAACATATGTAAACTAATGAAAGCCGGAGAGCATATCTCATATTTCAGTTGCAGCTGTTTGACCATCTCAATTTCACAGTCATGGCTGTAATGCACATGACAGAGGTATCCAGATAGCACGTCACTAATACTTAGATGAGCATAGTGAGAGACGTCAAACCGCACTTTCTGCCTTTCCAAAGCCTCTTGCTTGACATAGTGCCTGGCTAGTACAGGTGGATTGCTCGGCTCAACGAATCTACTACTAGTGATTAGAATGTTGTTGTCAGAAGTCACCGGCGGGTTAGCTGAGCTGGACGGCCCAACGGTAGATGGATTGAGAATGGTCTTATTAACTGACGGCTCAGGAAGGTCTGATTGAACGTTGACAGCAGGGTCTTCTGGTGCTTCGGATTGTTCAGGAGCAGGAGTTGGTATTGTCGGTTCAGCGGTTTTTGGGTCTTCCGCCGGCTTAGTCACCCTGGCTTTCTTGGGCTTTGCTTGACCGCTAAGAAGAATTTCATGAGTCAGTATAATGGTACAGACTTAAAGATGCAGAAGAAAGATAATTTTTCTTTACCCAGGGGCAGTCTTGAAAGCCAGAAGTTGAGTTTGTGAAGAATCACCAGAAGAACGAGAAACCTCCTGTAAAAGTGACATCACAGTTAAGAGAGCAAGGAAATAGATTCATTGACAAAAGCAAAAGTCAAAGGTGAAATGTAACACCCACGATGCGGCTATATCTCCCACGTGTCGGAGCACGACTTAGAGGCATAACCGCACTGTAGGCATGTCGCAAGAGGGGTAATATTTACACATCCCATGTACTGAACAAGAAAGAGATAAAGAGTTGGCTTACAATCGCCACTTCACACAATACATGAATATAGCATTACAACATCCAGAATACAAACAAGGTCCGACTACGGAACCAAAATAAAAGAAGACCACCCCTAATGCAAAGATCCCCGATCGCCCCAACTGGGCTCCACTACTGATCAACTGGAAACGGAACAACATAACGAACACGATATGCATCGAGCTCCTCCTTGAGCTCGGTTGCGTCACCTGCACGGTTATCAACGGCACCTGCAACTAGTTTTGGAAGTAATCTGTGAGTCACGGGGACTCAGCAATCTCACACCCTCGCAATCAAGACTATTTACGCTTATGGGTAGGGAAAAGGTATGAGATGGAGCTGCAGCAAGCACTAGCATATATGGTGGCTAACTTACACAAAAGAGAGCGAGAAGAGAAGGAAAAGCACGGTCATGAACTAGCAGTGATCAAGAAGTGATCCTGAAACTACTTACGTTCAAGCATAACTCCAACACCGTGTTCACTTCCTGGACTCCGTCGAAAAGAGACCATCACGGCTATACACGCGGTTGATGTATTTTAATTAAGTCAAGTGTCAAGTTCTCTACAACCGTACATTAACAAATTCCCATCTGTCCATAACCGTGGGCACGGCTTTAGAAAGTTCAAAACCATGCAGGGGTGTCCCAACTTAGCCCATCACAAGCTCTCACGGTCAACGAAGGATATTCCTTCTAGCAAGAAGACCCGATCAGTCTCGGAATCCCGGTTACAAGACATTTCGACAATGGTAAAACAAGTCCAGCAAAGCCGCCCGGATGTGCCGACAAATCCCGATAGGAGCTGCACATATCTCATTCTCAGGGCACATCGGATGAACACTACGTACAGCTAAAACCAACCCTCAAGTTTCCCCGAGGTGGCGCTGCAAGTGGCTCCGTTTCGGACCAACACTTAGAGGAGCATTGGCCCGGGGGGGTTAAAATAAAGATGACCCTTGAGTCTGCAGAACCCAAGGGAAGGGATATATGGTGGTAGGTAGGCAAATGGTAAACCAAGGTCGGGCCTTGCTGGAGGAGTTTTATTCAAGGGGAACTGTCAAGGGGTTCCCATTATCACCCAACCGCATAAGGAACGCAAAATCAAGGAACATAACACCGGTATGACGGAAACTAGGGCAGCAAGAGTGGAACAAAACACCAGGCATAAGGCCGAGCCTTCCACCCTTTACCAAGTATATATATATGCATTAATTAAATAAGAGATATTGTGATATCCCAACAAATATCCATGTTCCAACATGGAACAAACTCCAAACTTCACCTTCAACTAGCAACGCTGTAAGAGGGGCTGAGCAAAGCGGTAACATAGCCAAACAACGGTTTGCTAGGACAAGGTGGGTTAGAGGCTTGACATGGCAATATGGGAGGCATGATAAAGCATGTGGTAGGTATCGCGACATAGACATAGCAATAGAGCGAGCAACTAGCAAGCAAAGATAGAAGTGATTTCAAGGGTATGGTCATCTTGCCTGAGATCCCGCAAGGAAGAAGAATGAGTCCATGAAGAAGACAAATGGACGAAGTCGAACGGATCCTCACAAACGCGACGTTATCGAAACTAACCCGAAGAAGTAACACCGGAAAGGAGCAAACAATATAGTAAACAACCATCACATAACATGGCATGATGCACAACCAAGTATGATGCATGTCCGGTTTAAATATGCATGGCATGACAAAGTGCACAAACAACTTTACAAGTTAAGTGGAGCTCAATATGCAACGAGTTGCATATTGACGAAACACCACGTCAATTATTCAGTTCTCTCCAGTTTAGGTACCCAACAATATTAAATGTTGTTAAACATGGCAAGAGATGAAGCAAAAGTAAACTACACAATCTAAGCAATTTAAATGGGGGTAAAACCCCATATGCATTTAGCAAATTGGTGCAACAACAAAGTTAAACATTTAAATGTTATTATCATGATGCGGAGGACATGTTCAAGATTATGCAATTTTAAAGAAAATGTTGATAAGAGCATTATGAAGCATTTTGTCATCGTGGCCGAAACGAGAAGGGGTGCCACGACAACGATAACGGTGCCACGGCAACGTTCCATTTTCGGAAACTCGATTGAGATGTCGGTGGAAAGGAAGAAGTGTGAAGGGAGCGTGCAAAAGATGGTAGGGTGATCCCGGTAACCAGATTCCCATGGGTTAGCGGCAAACGAGGAGGACCGAGCAAGTGACAACTTGGACTCGGTGCAAACACAGGGTGCATCTCATACAATACAAGCATTCGTCCACGGGTCGGTCGTCTCGGGGTTATACCTTCAAAGCGTGCATTATCGGAGGGGTTCGAGTTCGATGCGGTGTAGGGGAAGTAGACGTTCTCGCATGCTCTAGGGTCAAGGGTAGAGGTTCTCGCGATCTCGACGACGATACTGGTACATGTTTATCGTAGATGTTCATGTCATCGGTGTCGTGGTACTTGGGGTCTTCGGACTTCCCGGTCCCGTTCTTGCGACGGTAGTCGTTCACGTTAGTTCGGAGAGGTACTTGATGACTCCAACGTCTTTGGGGCGACGGTAGTGGTACACATGAAGGTAGTCGAACTTGATGGATCCGAGGGCTCCGGGCGTCGTGCACCGTTCGTAGACGTTTGGGTCGAGGGTAGCGGTACTTAGTATCTTGTGGAACTTCACGGTTCGTCGTGGTACTTGGTGACATGCACGAGATGATAGTTGTACACGTTCGTAGAGGTACTTGGCGTCCGGTGCGGTACTTGGCGAATCCAAGACGTAGAGGTACACTTGTTGAAGCAGAACTTGACGAAATCCATCTGAAGGTGCAACACGATGGTCTTGATGAATCGTAGTCGAACTTGGCGGTCTGTATAGTCAATGTAGATGAACTTGGCGACAGTTATGCTTGTGCTCACGAAACGGCAAAGAGACACAGCAGCAAAGCTGCTGCTCGGGGATGTCGTGGTCGGTCACGCAGAGGCTGGAGATGGCAGAACGGCAAGAGGACGCAGGCGAGGTGCAGGAAGCGGAGCAGGGTCGAGCGGCGCTGGAAACGAACCCGAAAAAAAGAGAAGGGAGGGGCGGAACTCACCGAACGTGCGGGTGCAGAGGCGGCCATGGTTGGCGAAACAGCGAGGCGGAGGCGGATGGCAGCGGAGCAGGGAACGTGGTGCGGCAACGACAGGGGCACGGCGCTGGTCGTGGTCGCCGGCGCGATGATACGGCACGGACGCCGTGGCAGGGAGGCGGCGAGCTTGAAGCCGAACGGAGGGAGGAGGAGGCGCGAGGAGGTGAAGCAGAGGACAGTGAGGCCGGAGGAACTGGCAGGACTCGGCGGCGACTTGCTTCTGGCAGCGCACTCCAGCGAGGCCGGCATCAGGCCGCGTGGGAAAAGCAGCAAGGGGGGTGGCGGCACGGAGAAGCGGGAGGAGAGGCGCCGCGGGAGGAATTGGCGCAGGGGGGCCAGTGATGCAGGAACCGGGAGCTGTGGCGGCGGGCAGAGTGAAAGAGAGGAGGAGATGGGATCGAGACGAGCGAGGGTCTCCTGTGGCGGCGCGCGAGGAGGAAGACGAGGGAAGGGAGAGATCGATCGGACAAGAGGCGGCGGCAGGGGAGAGATGGGATCGAGGGGTGAGGCCGAGGCCTAGGGTTAGGGGCGCGCGGGCTGCTGGGCCTAGCAGGCCGCGAAGCGAGATGGCCTAAGGGGAAAGGTTGGGCCGGCGCAGGAGGTAGGGAGGCCCAGGCTGCTGGGCTAGGCTTCTCTCTTCCCCTCTTAAAATTACTTTAACAGAAAACATTAGAGAGAAAAAAAAAAGATGGGTTTAGGGAACGAATTTGAGCATGCGGGTAATTTTTCTGGACTCACAAAAACGTGCATGTTCACAGAAAAGTGGCAAGATTGAAAGATCTGGATTCAAATCCATTTGAAAAATTCAAATGGTTTGAGTAAGTTCAAGGTTTTGCAGAGTCCAAAAAATGTTGGGAATTTTGGTGGAGCTCGGGAAAGATGAAAGAATTTGCGGCAAAGTTGGAGGCCAAGAATTGAGAAGGAAAAAGGCATGGAACTTAACTGTAAGTGTGTTATGGTGATTTCAAATTAATGGAATATTTATAATATAGCTCCCTAATAATAGTAGGAGACTTTTATATGTTCTAAAGAGAATTTCACCATGTGAACTCCCTCGATTTAAATGGATCAAGGATCCATGCCATTTATTTAGTTGAGTTAAAATAAATGACATGATCGCATGATGACATGATGCAATGCACAAATGCAAAGATGAATGCAACAGACAAAACAAATTACCCGACAAAACTCGGAAAACCAAGGAAGACATCTGAAGCTCCGGTCTTGGGGCGTTACATGAAAGAAACCTCATTCTGGCGTTTCCGGGGAGTTTTCGGTAAGCCGGAGGGTAGTTCATTATCTTCACTGGTCCGGGCCTGACGGCGGCTCTCATGTTGTTGTTTTTTCAAAAGAAAATGAGGATCCAAATAAGCCAAAGGGTGTGAAAACCTTACTTTCGGAGTTACCAGTTGAGGTTTCTGTCTTGGCAAAGGTTCTGGGTCACAGGAAATAGTTACCTCTTCTTCTACTGCCTGGCTGGCCCCCGTGTCATCCTGGCAATAGTCAGTGTCAATAAGGTTGTTAAAAAGCAGGCCAAGAGAGTCAAGGGCTACCTCCGACTCAGAAACATCATCCAGCTTGAACATATCAGAAGCGGTTCTTTTCTTCTTGGATTTTCGGGTTGTCTTCTTGGCGGCTATGGCGGCGGCTCTAGCCTTCTTGGCAGCTTCATGATCATATTTGGCCTTCCAAAAGTCAGATTTGGCCTGTAGGCAAATAACAGGTTTAAAGTCATTCAAGTACTTAACTACTGAAGGAAAAAGGGGGTCAAGGGGATTTACCTTTGGTGCCGGATTAAGTTTGCAGAAAGGATTCAATCCAACTTTATTGCAGTCCTCGTATTTACTGTTTACGAGGGTGGTTGACATTTCAACAATGGCTTCTTTAGTCAGTTGTACAGAACTATGACGCAGAGGGTCATCTGGTCCTCCGGCATAGTTATACATCAAGTCAGAGCGGAGGCTCAGAGGGATGACCCGCCATGCGATCCAACAACGGATCAAGTCAACTCCAGTTATGCCGTTTCCCAACAAGGCTTGAATCCTTTTGATGCTTGGGATGAGCTTCTTACGTTCAGCGGCAGTAGGCTTGTCCGGGAGTAAAAACTTAGAGTCAAGGCGCTCCGTGCGATAACCCGGCATTGGTTTTTCATCAACTGGCGACGTGTCTTTGCAATAAAACCAAGTTTGGTCCCAATCCTTGGGATGGCTTGGTAAGACTACTAAGGGAAAGACAGCACCCTGTCGGCGCTGAATCGAAATTCCACCAAGTTCCAGGCTGGGGCCGTTGGTGTATTCATTCTGGCGGTTCAAGTAGAAATACTCTCTGAAGAGTTCAACAGTAGGTTCTTCTTGAAGATAAACCTCATAGAGAACTTGAAAATTGCAGATGTTTGATATGGAATTTGGTCCAAGGTCTTGTGGATGAAGCTTGAAGAAATGCAGAACATCTCTAAAGAATTTTGAGCCGGGTGGTGAAAAACCCCGGTTCATATGATCAGTAAAAACGATGACTTCGCCGTCCTTGCGCTGAGGTCTTTCTTCGGCCGGGTCAGGAGCGCGGTAAGACATAATGTTCTTCTCCGATAAAATCCAATGGTAACGAAATCCTTCAGAGTGGCGTTAGTGACTGTGGAAGGGACCCAATTGCAAATTGTTGTCGTCTTTAGCGGCATGGTGAGAAGACGAGCTAAAAAGGAAGTAATTTGTCGGCTTAAATTAAATGGTGGAATCACAGGTTAATGTTTATAATACAGATGCGTAATGGCGGCTTAAATAAGGGCTAATGATATATGAAGGAAAAATGAGCCGACATGATAAGCCGCCATGACTAAAGGTATTCAAAAGTTGCCAACGACAAAACAAATTGGCTAAGTATTGAGATGAACAAGTTTCACAGGAGTTCCATACTTCTTTTGGATCAAGAGAGGATGCGGTGGAGAAACTACGAAGAATCCATGATGAACAACGAAGAACACCGACGAACTTGCAAACCCTAATGCGGATCTAAGGTGCGGAAAGGCAAAAATTTACGGATGCAAATCTACTGCGGATGGGTCGCCGCCGTTCTCTAGACAAGCTCAGGGTGATGCAGCGGCCAAGGTTGAGGACGACAGTGAGCACTGCGGCGGTGGTGGAGCTCGAGCGATAGAGGGGTTGCGAGAGAAGGAAGAAGAAGAATGAGAAAGACCGGTCATGCCTATTTATAAGGAGATAGGTGAACAGGCAGGCATGAAAATCGAGGACGGCCAAAATAATGATTATCCAACTAAATGGATGCCTCGATTTTCAGAAGACATTTAAGATAAGGATCCATTAAAGATAACGTCGTGGCGGGTTTCCAAATTTTCTTAAGGTGACGTCATGGCGGGTTCCAGAGCTTTTACAAGCAGTGGAAGATGGATTTCGTCAAAGTATTGAAGATTGACATGAACAAAGTTCAAATCAAACCTGGGGCCTAATGTTGGGGATATGACTACCAGGTATGACCCGCCCAGGAGGGGCCGGGTCAATCACAATGACGGGTTACTTAAAGGAAGCCCGAAGAGTATACAAGGTGACGGTTTATGATAAGGCTTGTAGTAGGCCCAAGCCCAGAGGCGGCTTAAGGCCTGTAAGTGTAAACCGCCATGTATGAATAAGACTTGTAAAGTAAGGCATGTAAAGATGTCATCGAGCCGGACACGTTGTAGGAGCTGGCTGGGACTCTGTAGGCCGCAGGGCGTCAACCCGTGTATATAAGGGGACGACCCGATGGCGGCTTAGGGCAGGTAACATCAAATCAAGAACCGGGCTTAGCGTATTTGCTCCCTGGTCATGGAAACCCTAGCAATATCATCAAGAATTGGATTAGGCCTTTACCTTCATCGTAAGGGGCCGAACTAGTATAAACCCTCGTGTCCTTTGTCCCGATTAACCCCTTTAAGCTTCCTAGTTGCGATGGCTCCACGACTAAGTCCTTTCACTAGGACATCTGCCGTGACAATTCCACGACACAAGGCTCTAAGGATCTTCTTGGTAACGAATTTGTCGGTCATCTCTTCACTCCCTAAGACGGCAATCTCATTTGTGATGAGAGCAAGCCTAGAGTACATTTCAGCGACTCCTTCACCATCCTTCATCTTGAACTTGTCAAGTTGACTTTGAAGCACATCCAACTTGGATTCCTTGACGGACTCGGTACCTTCATGCATATCAACTAAAGTATCCCAAATTTCCTTTGCATTCTCAAGATGATTGATTTTTTTGAATTCTTCGGCGCACAATCCATTGAAGAGAATATCGCAAGCTTGAGCATTGTATTGCATCATCTTCAATTCTTCTGCAGTCGCTTCATGATCCGGTTCTTTACCATCTTCAAAGAAATCACCTTGCAAGCCAACACGCACAACAGCCCCAACGGCAGGGTTATGACCAAGAATATGCATTTTCATCTTATGCTTCCAACTAGCAAAATTTGTACCATCAAAATAAGGACCTCTACGGTGATAGTTACCCTCACTAGACACCATACTCTCCTAGGTTGTGAAACCAAGGCTATGATCACCAAAGCTATGGAAATCAAGACTAGTGGAGACCAAAGCTCTGATACCAGTTGTAGGATCAAAAGTGCGTCCAGAGGGGGGTGATTAGACTACTTGACCAAATAAAAATCTATCCTTTTCCCAATTTTAGTTGTGGGCAGATTTTAGCAATTAGCACAATTCAAGCAATCAACCTACACATGCAATTCTAAGAGTATAGCAGCGGAATATCAAACATTGCATATGAAGGTAAAGGAAAGGATTTGGAGAAGGCAAACACAATGGAGACACGGAGACTTTTGGCGTGGTTCCGATAGGTGGTGCTGTCGTGCGTCCATGTTGATGGAGACTTCAGCCCATGAAGGGTAACGTCTGCGTGAGTCCACGGAGGGCTCCACCCAAGAAGGGTCCATGAAGAAACAACCTTGTCTGTCCCGCCATGGCCATTGTCCACGAAGGACTTGTCTCACTCAGGTAGATCTTCATGAAGTAGGCGATCTTCTTGCCCTTACAAACTTCTTGGTTCAACTCCACATCATGATGGAGGCTCCCAAGCGACACCTAACCAATCCAGGAGACATCACTCTCCAAAAGGTAATAGATGGTGTGTAGATGATGAACTCCTTGCTCTTGTGCTTCAAATGCTAGTCTCCCCAACACTCAACTCTCTCTCACACAGATTTGTCTATGGTGGAAGAAGGATTTGAGTGGAAAGCAACTTGGGGAAGGCTAGAGATCAAGGTTCAAATGGTTGGAATGGAATCTCTTTATCTAAACACATGAGTAGGTGGTTATCTCTCTAAAAATTAATGGTGGAAGTGTAGACACGTTCTGATGGCTCTCCTCTATGAGGAAGAATGGGTGGAGGGGTATATATAGCCTCCACACAAAATCCAACCGTTGCACACTTTGGACTCATCTCGGTGGCACCGATTAGGAAACTCGATGGCACCGATCTGTTCAAAAATATGAACGTGAGGAATCTTGGTGGGACCGACTGAAACAACTCTGGGGGGCGATGTGCTAGGGCTTAGGGCAAACATCATCTCGGTGGCCCGATTGCGTCAACTCAGTGGGACCAAAGTGAAGCAATAAGCAACAGAGAGTCTGTCAAGCCAACTCGGTGAGAAGGATTGCATAAACTTGGTGGGACCAAAGTAAATGTAATAGATCACAGAGCGCTACCAAGTCCATCTCGGTAGGACCGATATCCATATCGGTCCGACTGAAACGTTAGGGTTTCTAGCAGTGGCTATGTCAAATGAACTCGATGGCTTCGGGTAGAAAGAATCGATGGGGTCGAGTCTGGAATTAGGGTTTGGACATATTTGGATGTAGAAAATGGCCGAGGGTTTTGGAGCAATATCACTAAGCACTTTGAGTAAGTAGAGCATTAAGCAACACCTCATCCCCTTTTAATAGTATTGGCTTTTGTAGTGACCAGACCTCAAGCGGTCCGATCTCTGTGCTCCGGTGTCATCCTTGGATCTGTAATGCTGACACCACACAGTACTTGAAGGATTTATAACAGAGTAGCAATCACACACATATTACATCGAGTGTCTCAAAAGAGACTTATTACAATAAATGTGGCATAAGGCCGTCTAATAACGATAACAGCGGAAGGCTTGGAAGATAAGTGAGTCCATCAACTCCAACGGCATCACTGAGTATAGAACCATGACCTAACAGCACCTTACTCGTCGTCTGAAAAGTCTGCAACATGAACGTTGCAGCCCGAAACGGGTCATCACATGGAATATGCTCGCAATGTAACACATAGAGAGCAATGAAAGAATAAGACTATACTACATGCATATTTGGCTGGTGGAAAGCTCTATGGTTACAATTTTGCATAAAGCCAATTTTTCCCTACTGCAAAGGAATACATTTTATTTAACTATCATGGTGGTTGTTAAACATTGAGAGTGTAAACACCCTCTCAATCCCAATTAAGCATCATCATTAAAAACCCAACAAAATTAATTAGAGTAACATGATGAGATTCACATGATAATCCAAGTACTAGATACTTAAGATGTCCATCACCGGGGACACGACTAACCATGATTAGTTTATACACTCTGCAGAGGTTTGCGCACTTTTCCCCACAAGACTCGATCTCCTCCGTTGGGATTCTCGCACTACATGATGTTTGAGAAACGGATGACCGAGACATAGTCTTTCAGAAGCGCTCACACCTTACAAACGGGTAGACCGTTACACCTACTTTCCCCTACATTTGCTAGTCTACCACTGTAAGAGTTCGCACAACTTAGTCAACTATGTTAGAGCCCATAGTAGCTTGTGGCTGCACACGAAAGTTTCTAGTATGAATAATCTCATGATCCCTTTGAGCCTAGGTGGCGGTCCAAAAGAAAACAGGCAATCGCTGGAATACCCAGGTGCCTCAATCCACCCAGATGTGTGTTTAAGTTGCCACCTTAGATAAACCATTAATTTAGCAATCTCACATCTGTCATGGATACACTCATCCAATCCACGTCTACTAGCATAGCATGGCAATATAAGCAAACGTAGAAGTAACTCCCAAAAGTTTGATAATCAAACAGGTAATAGGTGCTACCTCATCTACTTCCCAAACCCACAATTTAATTAGATCCTAAGCATGCAATGTGTGAGGATTGATCTAATGCAATAAAAACTGGGTAATAGGAAGTATGATCAAAGTGTTACTTGCCTTGCTAATGATCCGCAAAACCTAGCGATTCGAAGTAGCAAGCGGCGCACTCCGGGTACTCTATTGCAAACAAACAAGCATACAATAAGTACTCAACTAATACACAGGTAAAACTCAAATAAGAGATCTAACCAGAAAGTTCAACTTAAGAACTCCGGTTGGCAAAAAGAATCAAATCGAACGAAGCAACGAAAGACAAACGGCAAAAGAAACAGGCTTCGCTTACTATTCTGGATCTAGGTCAAATTTTATAGAGGCAAAAACTTGTTTGAGTTGGTTAAACGGAAAGAGGGTTTTGAGACGAAACTCCAGGCGCTTGAATCGCCTGATTCTGATAAACGAGCGAAAAGTTATACTAGAACGAACATCGGATCAGAAATCGCGATCAGAAAAATCGCGGAATAAATCCGAGAAAAAGAAAAACGACGAACAAATTAACGAACGAACGTTCGTTATCTGGAACTAAACGAAGAACGCGTTCGTTAAAACGAACGAACGAGCGAACGCTCGCTAATTAACCTAAACCGAAAAAACCGATCTACTAAAAAAACGGAAACTAAAAACCGAAAATAAATCGGACGGTTTTTCAAGGAAAACCGGCGGCGGCGGCGGAGTCGACCTCGTCGGCGGCGGCAGCAGGCGGCAGCGCGGGCGGCTTAGGGTTAGGGTTTGGGAGCGGGTGGCGGCTTGGGCTGGTTCGGCCCCGGTGGCGCGCTATATAAAGGCCTCCGGCCGGCGGAGTCCTGGCCGAACACGGCCCAAGGTCGGTTCGGACTTTTTTTAAAATAATTACGCTCAGAAAAAAAAAGAAATACTAAACGGACTCCAAAATTCCCGAAATAAATTTTCCCCGGCTTCTAAAATCAAGCCGCACAGGATGAACATTTATTTGGGGTCTGAATGCAATTTTTAAAAATGCGCATTTTTCCTAAATTTAAATAAAATAGCAAATAAATCCAAAATAAAACCTTATTTGATTTTATTATTAAATCCTCAATATTTCTTTATTTTGGGAAAGTCATTTTATTCCCTCTCTCATATTTTTATAATAGAAATAATTAGAGATAAAATAAATAAAATCAAATGATCCTATTTTCAAAATTTGAGAAAACTCAAATATGAAAATAACGATATCCCCATCTCTCTCCGAGGGTCCTTGAGTTGCGTAGAATTTCTAAGATCAACCAAAATGCAAATAAATATGATATGAAATGATGATCTAATGTGTAACATTCCAAATTGAAAATTTGGAATGTTACAGCTTTCCTATGGACTCAATGTGATTTTGGATCACTTAAATAGACATGAAGAGTCTTGAGCTTTTGCCAATCTTTGTCCTTGGCATTTTGAGGGGTCCACATCTCTAGTCCATGCCATGCCAATCATTGAACATCCTGAAATATTTATCTTGAATGAATATTAGTTCAATGAGCTATATATTGTTATGAATCACCAAAACCACCCGGGGATTAGTTGCACTTTCAAGAGGTAGGTACGATGAGAGGGCTGCCGGACATAGGGAAGACATGTCATGGGAGCAGTGATTCGCCGCAGTCGGCATTAGACTAGTTTTAGCCTTGTCAGTATAGTTTAGTTAAAATATGTCTGAAATGTAAATGTTTTCGTCCGATTTATATGAAAATCATCTGGTTTTCATGTAATTCGTCTGGTTAGTCGAAATCCAGCTTGAAATGTATGCGGTTAGCTTTGGATGGCTGGTTCCCGCATCCATGTCCGTGGACGGATGCAGTGTCCAGTTTGCGGGTCAACATTGGAGATGCCCTTACTACACTATGAACAAGAGGGTAAAAACAGGAAAGAGAAATATATTAAGTTAGTAGATAAGGTGCTTGAGCAGCAAAGTCTTATCGAGAGTTTCGAAGTCATCTCTACAAATATGACCTGCGCAACAAGTGCGGTGCAAATGCTCTCTATCATATATGTAATCTACTCTTCATATGCATAACTGGGTGGTCCCGGTACATAACATGGTCTACTCATGGGCATACTTCATGCCACATACTCCACTACTGAAGTTTCCCCATGCCGGTTCTCACTACAATGATTAAGGGTTTACCCTTTAACACAAGCATATGTGAGTTAACCTGTTACCCCCCTATCAATTGCAAAGGCGCGAATTCCCAACATAATTGTCTATTATTCGACGGCACCGGTCCCTCTACATTAACAATAGCAACTTCACGGTCAATCATAGCGATAATGCGATTGAGGCCTCCTCTCTACATTCCTGAAGGATACTAACTCAAACATGAAGTAAAAAGATATTGGACCACATGGAAGTAAATAAATCTAATCGTAAAGAGTTCATCCCTATCCCTAAGAACAAGCGCAACTACTCAAACATGTTAATGGTACACATAGAGGAGAAGGTATGTTACAAACCAACATCGAGCCGGAGCCGGTGAAGGGAGAAGGCATGGCGGTGATGGAGATGGCGGCACCGACAGCGATGGTGATGATGGTGGTGCTGACCATGATGGTGATGGAGGCGGTACCGGTGATGACGGCGCGGTGGAGAACTCACCGGCCCAAAGGCCAGGGCTCGCGGTGGTGGAGCCTCCTCTTCTTATTCTTGATGAGGTGGAGATGGAGCAGCAATAGAGATGGATATGGATGTGTGGGTGATGGATGAGATGAGATGGTCGTGACGAGGGTTGGAGGTGCATATATAGCATGCCTCATTAGTCTCCTCCATTGGTGTGATGCATCCAAGGGCTCAGGACGAGCCTTATCCTTTACCAAACCATTCCTTATTGTCCAAGGATCACGTGGAAGCAAACAGAGACGAAATCAGTGAAGAATTGCTCTGGAATGACAACTTTTAGTGCTGATTTCACCTGGTAGGATCTCCGGTATGACCGTGAGCGGTCATACCACACGCGGTCTTGCGCCCTCGACTCCTTCGGTATTTTGGTAATCATTTCTTCATACAGACTCCGATGTTGAAGTTTTTTAGCTCGTTTGATTCACGACAGCGACAGAAACACGCCAATGGTATTAGGTATTAATTTGGAGCACTTTGTAAAAATATCATTTTCCCCCTCTCCGAAACGCCCAAGTCTGGTACCGAAAGTCCTCCTTATTGAACCCATCTTTGATCCGTTCATCGTGCTTGGTCCTAGAGTGCTCCAAAACACCTGTACACACAACAAAACAAGCAAAACTAAATAAATCCACTAATGTGCAATGCTCACAACGAAAAGTGCAAAAACCAGAAATCATGCATAACTGACACATATTTGGTTCAATGGGGCATGACATATAAAGAGAACATGCAACAAATGAGCCCTAAAAATGCACAAAATATAGAGCCATCAAGACAACGATCCTTGTCATCCTTTTTAGACATACATCAAAGGATGAGATCGCTAGTTGAACCCATTATATGTCTACTCACAACTGGGACCTAATGGTCATGGAGATGCATAGTGGCATTTTAGGGGCTTTTTACAAGCCATGTTGTCACAACATGCGATCAGTATGCATAGTGGCTTTTTTGGGGGTTTTACGAGCCATGCTTTCATGCCACCCAAGCGAAGTATAGTTCATGTACAAGAACTAAACCATATGTGAACACTTTGACCAAGTTGTATATGACCACAAATGAGAATTGAATTGCACATGCACGCTCCGACAAGTTCTGGCACTAGTTTTCTTTTTATAATTTTCAACTTTCAACACCAAACTGCACATCTTATGCAACTTCATGTACCAACTTCGACACCAAGAATCAGTCTAAATACAATTCCTATTGTCGGAGCGCTGGGTCATGGCTTGGGTGGCATTGCTTTTAGGAGGAATTTGTCCCCTACAGAAGCTATCAGCTGGGAGCTGCTTAACGTGCAAGTGACCACGCGTCTCTCTCCCCTAGGGCCGATGATGTGTCTTCACAGATTGCGGCTTCAAGGTGTTATTCGATGAAATTCCTCTAAAAAATTCCTTGCGGGGCAAGGGGTTTCCCTCCCAAGGCTGCTTTGGAGTGTGGTGTTGCCACTGAAAATTAAAAAATCCAAGTGAAGGGCAATAGGCTTCCCTCGTATCATAACATTGCAAGATAAATGGACCTTCCAATGGGGAATGCGCTCTTTGCGGTTCACGGGAGGACTCAAATTACATTTTCTTTCACTGTGCCCTTTCTAGGCTTGGTTAGAGTTGTGTTAGGGGGCAATGGGCTCGATCTAGAATCCTCAGTTCGTGACAGAGCTGATGAGCCTTCTCCCAGGGTTGCAAGGCTTTCGGTAGTGCCTCATCTAGCATCATGTTGTAGTGCTATTATTGTAAGGGTCACGATCGATCTACGAAGAGGAACTAGGGTTCATGGAGAAATGGGGAATTCGGTAGTGTGCTTTTCCTCCCAACCCCCTCACTGCTACAGTTAGATTACAATCGGCCGGAGCCGCCGTCCAAGCCAAGTCAATTCGAACGTTACAGAGTTGTATTTAACTACCGAGTCCACTCTAGGCTGCCGTTCCACCTGGGCTTCGTCTTTGTTCGAGTGGGCCGCATCGCAGGCCCGCTCGAAGCCTTGGTCCTTGTCGTTGCTTCCTCGCTTGCTGGATGGTGAACAGTATCTGAACTTGTTGTCGCTTGGTGTCGATCTTTAGTACTCTTCACCCGTGGGTGAGCGTCGCTGAAAATCCTCCCTCCTTGAGAGTCGGCTTGTCCCCAAGCCGGAGCATGGGAAACTGTTGCTTGAGAAACTCCAAATCTTCCAAAGTGGCATCAGCTGGTGAAGAATCGAACCAATGGACTATTCCTCAGACGATAGTACGGTGACCAACCTGGCACACCTTTCTCTGCAAAACTTGGACTGGAACTTGAAGTGCAACTTGAGGTGTAGGCAATGATTGACTGGCAACAACTTCTCGCGGCAAAAAACGTTTCAACTGTGAAACATGAAACACAAGATGCAAACGGCTGGTTGCGGGAAGATCCAACTTATATGCTCTGTCCCCTATCTTTTCCAAGACTTGGAATGGCCCATAAAACTTGAAAGCAAGTTTATGGTTCGCTCTAGAGTACAACGACAATTGAGCATATGGTTGCATCTTCAAGAACACTTGATCTCCTATTGCAAAACTTATTTCAGGCCTTTTCTTGTCAGCTTGACTTTTCATGCGTTCTTACCCTCAACAAGTGTTGTCTAGCTGTCTCTGTAATTGCTTGACGAGATTGCAACCATTCTTGCATTTCCACTGGTGCAATTGTATCAGACTCACTAACACCAAAATATCTTGGAGTGTACCCATAGAGTATTTCAAAAGGAGACTTCCCTAGAGCAGAATGCCAGTTGGAATTATACCAAAATTCACATAATGAAAACCACTTACTCCATTTGTGAGGTTGAGCACTAATGAAACATCTGAGATAACACTCCACCTGTTGGTTAACTCTTTCAGTCTGCCAATCTGTCTCATGATGATTTGGTGTGCACATGTTCAATCGAGTCCCAGTTCTAGCAACCAACAGCTTCTAGAAATTACTAGTGAAAATTGGATCTCTATCAGAGATAATAAACTTTGAAGTTCCATGCAATTTATATACATTATCCAAAAACACCTCTACCACTTTCTGAGCATTAAAAGAATGCCTCAAAGGAATAAAATGACCATACTTGGAAAACTTATCAATTACCACCAAAATGCAGTTAAATTGAGAAGACTGAGGAAGATCACTGATGAAATCCATAGAAATAGTGTCCCAAGCCTGGTGTGGCACAGGCAATGGAGATAACAATCCAGGATAAGGGACTCTCTCAGGTTCAGCTTTCTGACAAATCAAGCAGGACTACACCTGAGTCAAGATGAATTTCTTCATACCATGCCAAGAAAATATGGCATGAACTATTTTGTATGTAATTGGGAAACCTGAATGCCCACCCAAGGGACTATCATGGAAAGCAACAAAAAAATCTGATGCAAGGTAGGAACAGAACCCACCCATATGCTCTACTTATATTTCAGTAATCCATTCACCAGGCTGTATAGCTAATTGCTGCATTATAGCTAGAGCTTTCTCATCTTGCTGATAACTATTTATGATTTCAAGCAACCAAGCAGGTTGATTACTGGAGATTAAGAAAAGTTTGGACTGATCTAGAGATCTTCTAGACAAAGCATTAGCTGCAGTATTCTCTGCACCTTGTTTGTACTGAATTTGGTAGTTCACTCCCAGCAATTTAGTAAGACATTTCTTCTGCCATACTGTATGTAATCTCTGATCTTGCAGATGAGACAAGCTTCTTTGATCTGTTTTGATAGTGAAATGATGTAATTGCAGATAAGGCCTCCATTTATCCACTTCTAACAAGATAGCCAGATATTCCTTTTCATACACTGAGGGAGCTCTATTCTTGGGTCCCAATGTTTTGCTGACAAATGCTACTGGGTGACCTTGTTGCATGAGAACTGCACCAATACCATATTCACAAGCATCAGTCTCAATCATGAAAGGTTTAGTAAAATCTGGTAAAGCCAGGACAGGAGCAGACACTAGTGCCTGTTTTAGTGTTACAAAAGCTTCATCTGTTATACTGGTCCACACAAAAGGAACTCCCTTCTTAAGCAATTCAGTCAATGGTCTTGCAATAATCCCATGGTGCTTAATAAACTTTCGGTAATAACCACTCAACCCAAGGAAACCCCTCACCTCCTTCACATTAAGTGGAGTAGGCCATTGTTGAACAACTACTCCCTCCGTTCACTTTTGTAAGTCATTTTAGACAACTCAAAATGGGTTGTTTTGTACATTGTCTGACATGTCTTCAAGGTCTTATAAAAGTGAACAGAGGGAGTACTATCTTATCAGGATCAGTAGAAACCCCTCTGCTGAAATAACATGCCCCGGGTATGCTATCTTAGGTTGAGCAAAATCACATTTAGACATCTTCACCTTCCACTGCTCCTTATGCAGGATAGACAACACCTTATCTAAATGCTCCCAATGCTCCCTCAATGTTTTACTGAATACCAATATATCATCAAAGAATACTAATGCACATTTCCTCAAAACAGGGGAAAGATCATAATTCATTGTCCCCTAAAATGTTCCTGGTGCTCCTGACAGACCCATGCCCATCACATTAAATTCATAATGTCCATTATGAGTCTGAAAGGCTGTTTTGTATTCTTCTCCTGGTGCTAATCTGGTCTGATAATATCCAGCTTTCAAATCCAATTTGGAAAACCAGCAAGCTCCTGCTAATTCATCCAGAAGTTCATCTATAACAGGAACTGGATATTTACTTTTCAATGTGATAGCATTGAGATGTCTGTAATCAATCACCATTCTCCAAGTGCCCTCTTCCTTTTTCTTGACCAACAACACAAGAGAAGAGAAGGCACTGTTGCTATGTATGATCATCCCTGAGCCCAACAGTTCTTTGATTTGTTTCTCCAACACATCTTTTAGATGTGGAGCAATACTATAAGGTCTCCCAGATACTGGTGTTGCTCCAGGAATCAGTGTAATAGTATGATCTTTCAGTCTTCTGGGTGGTAATGTGGTAGGAGTTTCAAACACTACATCATGCTTATCCAACAACACCTGCAATTCTGGATGTTTCACTTTTTCTTCTACAGGCCTGATTAAAGAAATAGAGAACACTGTAATAGCAACATCTTCAGGCAACAATCCTTGCAAAGTAACCACTGTACCTTGATAAGAGAAGGACATCCACTTCTACACCCAATCCACTTACATAGGACTATGCCGAGCAAGCCAGTCCAAACCAATGATTCCATCATAATTGGCCAAAGGTAACAGTCTGAAGGTAGTAGCAAACTCTGCCTGACCATAGCTCCATGAACAGTGTTTCAACACAGAATCACATTGCAGTGTGCCCCCACTAGCTACAGCCACTGAAACAGGAGTATGTGACTGAACATTAGTTAATCTATGTTGCAAGTTACTGTCAATGAAAGAGTGTGTACTGCCTGAATCAACCAAAAAATTAGTTCCATGCCTTGTATCTCAATCAAGAGCTGCAGAGTTGGTGCACTAGATTGTCTTCCTACAACAGCAGTAGACAAGTGCATACTACACACATACATTTGATCCTGATTCTGATCACTGCTACCAGATGGCTTTGATTCTTCTGACTGAATATGATCAATAAGCTCCTGAACTATATGCAACTGGACTGACGACTTGCATACATGATCTTTAGACCATTTTTCAGCACAAACAAAACAAAGGCCCTTGGACTTACGAAAATTTCTCAGAGCAGACCATTTATCTTCAGTCTGAACTGGTTTCTAACGTCCAAGCTACGTTTGTCTTCAGAGCTATGATGCTTATAAGGTGGCAGTGGCAATGGCATAGGCCTCGATTTAGCAGCAGAGACATGATTAATAGGTGTAATGCTGAAAGTGCAACTATCCCTAGGTGGTTTTGGTAATTCATAACAACATATAGCTCATTGAGCTAATGCTATTCCAAGATGACTATTTCAGGAAAGCTCAATGATTGGCATGACATGGATGTGAAAGTGGAACCCTCAAAATGCTAAGGACAAAGGATTGGCTCAAGCTCAAAAGCTCAAGACTCTTCATTTTATATTTTAGTGATCCAAGATCACATTGAGTCTTTAGGAAAAGCCAATACTATCAAGGAGGGATGAGGTGTTGCTTAATGAGCCTCTTGCTTCATGTGCTTAGTGATATGCTCCAAAACCCTCAACTACTTTCCCATATCCACATATGACCTAAACCCTAAGCCAAACTCGGTCCTACCGATTCTTTCTATCCGGCGCCACCGAGTTTCACTTGTCATAAGCCACTGCCAAACCCTAGCAATTCGGTTCTACCGATAGGGATCTCGGTCTCACCGAGATGGGATTGCAAACTCTTTGTTTCCCTTTCGTAACTTTTTGGTCTCACCGAAAGAGCGAATCGGTCCCATCGAGATTGCAATGTAAATTCAGTGTTTCCTTTTTGTAACTTTTCGGTCTCACCGAAAGAGCAAATCGGTCCCACCGAGTTTGCCTAACCAACTCTCTGGTTAGCTAATTACCAAAATCGGTCTCACCGAGTTTGTGTAATTGGTCTCACCGAGATTACGTTATGCCCAAACCCTAACCATATCGGTCCTACCGAGTTGCATGTCAGTCCCACCGAAAATCTCTAATGGTCACTAGGTTTGCCTTTTCGGTCCGATCGAGTTTTTTGATTCGGTCCCACCGAGATTGGAAAACTGTGTGTAACGGTTGGATTTTGTGTGGAGGCTATATATACCCCTCCACCTCCTCTTCATTCAGAGAGAGAGCCATCAGAACACATACACAATTCCAACTCATATGTTTTGAGAGAGAACCACCTACTCATGTGTTGAGACCAAGATATTCCATTCCTACCATATGAATCTTGATCTCTAGCCTTCCCCAAGTTGCTTTCCACTCAAATCTTCTTTCCACAAAATCCAAATCCTATGAGAGAGAGTTGAGTGTTGGGGAGACTATCATTTGAAGCACAAGAGCAAGGAGTTCATTACCTACACACCATTTGTTACTTCTTGGAGAGTGGTGTCTCCTAGATTGGCTAGGTGTCACTTGGGAGCCTCCGACAAGATTGTGGAGTTGAACCAAGGAGTTTGTAAGGGCAAGGAGATCGCCTACTTCGTGAAGATCTACCGCTAGTGAGGCAAGTCCTTCGTGGGCGATGGCCATGGTGGGATAGACAAGGTTGCTACTTCGTGGACCCTTTGTGCGTGGTTGCTTCTTCGTGGACCCTTCGTGGGTGGAGCCCTTCGTGGACTCGCGCAACCGTTACCCTTCGTGGATGGAGCCCTCCGTGGACTCGCGCAACCGTTACCCTTCGTGGGTTGAAGTCTCCATCAACGTGGATGTAGGATAGCACCACCTATCCGAACCACGGGAAAAACATCCGTGTCTCCAATTGCGTTTGAATTCTCCAAACCCTTCCCTTTACATTCTTGCAAGTTGCATGCTTTACTTTTCGCTGCCAATATACTCTTTGCATGCTTGCTTGAATTGTGTGATGATTGCTTGACTTGTCCTACAATAGCTAAAATCTGCCAAGAACTAAAATTGGGAAAAGGTTAAGTTTTTATTTGGTCAAGTAGTCTAATCACCCCCCTCTAGACATACTTTCGATCCTACAAGTGGTATCAGAGCTTTGGTCTCCATTTGCTTTGATCTCCATAGCTTTTGGTGGTCATAGCCTTGGCTTCACAACCTAGGAGAGTATGGCGTCTAGCAAGGGAAATTATCACCGTAGAGGTCCTTACTTTGATGGTACTAATTTTGCTAGTTGGAAGCATAAAATGAAAATGCATATTCTTGGACATAACCCCGCCGTTTGGGCTATTGTGTGTGTTGGTTTGCAAGGTGACTTCTTTGATGGGAAAGAACCAAACCATGAAGCTACCGCAGATGAGTTGAAGATGTTGCAATACAATGCTCAGGCTTGTGATATTCTCTTCAACGGATTGTGCCCCGAAGAATTCAACAAAATCAGCCGTCTTGAGAATGCAAAGGAAATTTGGGACACTTTGATTGATATGCACGAAGGTACCGACTCCGTCAAGGAATCCAAGTTGGATGTGCTTCAAAGTCAACTTGACAAGTTCAAAATGAAGGATGGTGAAGGTGTCGCTGAAATGTACTCTAGGCTTGCTCTCATCACAAATGAGATTGCCGGCTTAGGAAGTGAAGAGATGACTGATATATTCATCATCAAGAAGATTCTAAGGGCCTTGGATGGAAAATATGATACCGTGTGCACATTGATCCAAATGATGCCCAATTACAAAGATCTCAAGCCAACGGAGGTGATTGGAAGAATAGTTGCTCATGAGATGTCACTTAAGGATAAAGAGAAACTTCACAACAAATCAAGTGGTGCCTACAAAGCCTCATGTGAAGCCCCTACATCATCAAGTGAGAAACAAAACTTCAATGAAGAATTGAGCTTAATGGTGAAGAACTTCAACAAGTTCTACAAGAGTAGAAGCAAAAATAGAAGCTTCAAGTCAAGGTCCTACAATGACAAAAGATCTTCTAGTCGAGAGCGAAACTGCTACAGTTGTGGAAGACCCGGACACTATTCCAATGAGTGTACGGCTCCCTACAAGAGAAGAGAAGATTCTCCAAAAAGAAGAAGCAAAGAATCACCACCAAGAGAGAGAAGGAGTAGAGATGATCGTTATGAACGAAGATACTCACGGAGAAGCAAGGATTCGAAAGGAAGGAAAAATCATCAAGGAGCTACACAAAACGAAGACATCAAGCTCATGTTGGTGAATGGGTATCCGGCTCCGACTCCGACAGTCACTCCGAGAGAAGTTATCACTCCGACTCCAAAGATACTCAAGATGAAGGTGTTGCCGGTCTAGCACTTGTGTCAACCAACTCCTACGACATATTTGACTCACCAAATGAAGGAATTGGAAGATGCTTCATGGCCAAAGGTCCTAAGGTAACACACCCCGAGTATGTTGATTTCAATAGTGATGAAGATGACTTGTTAGGTGATGATTTGCTTGTTGACAACTCTAGTGATGAATACTATGATGAAACGTCAATTAATCATGCTAATCAAGATAAAACGAATGACAATGATAAGGAGAAGATTGAGGCTCTAACTAAAGAACTAAACACTCTTAAGTTAGCTCATGAAACTATCTTCGAAGATTATCGAGAACTTTTAAGAGCTCATGAGAAATTACGCTTTGAAAAGCTCAACCTTGAGCAAGAGCATGAGTTCTTAAAAGCAATCAATGATGATCTCCGCAAGAAAAGTTCTCCTTACATTGCCAAGCGTTTACTCTTATCCACTTACATGCCTCAAGTCAAGTCTAGTAACAAGAATAAGAAAGGTTCTTCCTCTAGCAGTAACAAATCATGCTAAATCCAATATTGTTGCCTCTAGTAGTTCTCTTGATTCCACTAATGATTCTCTTAGCCAAGTTACACTTGAGCAAGAAAATAGCTTATTGAAGGGAATTATAGAGAAAGGAGTGTACAAAAGCCTTGCCGGAGTAAGCAATTCGAGGAAATTGTGCGCAAGCAAGGAATGCACCGGAAGAATCAAGGTGTTGGTTTTGAACGAAAGTTCAATGCCAATGGAGTTGAGTGGGAAGAAGATCAATACCCCAAGACAAAGTTTGTTCCTCAACAAGATAAGTATGATACTTCTTTCAAGGGGACACAAGCTCAAGATGATCTTCCACCACAAGACTACAAGCAAAAAGGCAAGGACAAGCTTCAAGAGGAAATTGATGCATTTGAAGAAGCTCCTAAGACCTTAGTCAAGTGGATTCCCAAGACTACTTCAAGTTCCACTTCATCAAGTACGACTACAACTCCAAGGATTCCCATCAAGATGGTGTGGATCCAAAAGAAGAAGAACTAGAGAGTTCTTGAGGGTAACTCCGCCAACATACTTCACTCTTATCATTTTGGCAAGAACAAGTGCAATCAACTTCCACATCTTGCACTAGTTCAAGGAGTCACAAACCCTCTTGTTGGTAAGACAAGGGACAAGGTAACCTAAAAGTTTTCATGGACATCATCTTGTGTGTGCATCACTCTATGTCTATGGATATCCTTGTTTGTTCCTTGTGGGACTAACCCATGTAGGTATTGAAAGTGCAATTCACTCAAATGGATAGCTCCAAGTGATCTACATCAACATTGAGCATCCACATCTTCAACATCTACATGAAGTCATCATCGACAAAACCCGAGGTTAGTTCATCCCTCTAAGGGGGGATATCACATCTAGGGGGAGCTTTACTCTAAGACTTGAGCTAAAGCAACTCTAAAGATGTGAACACAACAATGCTTTATGTAAAAGTGGTAACCCCACTTGAGCTTAAACAATGAGTATGACCTATGATCAAGTGTTCTCACTTGACTCCTAAGTCAATATACTCATATATAGATGACCTTGTCATCGCAAATTGCTTGATAGATGCTAGAATTGGTTGTGCATGCCTTGTCACATATTTCATTTGCCATCTTATTGTGTGAGCATGCTGGTTGCATATTTTACTCATTCGAGGACATCCACTTGTTGTTTTGATTGTTTGGTTTTATTTCCTTTTGCCAAGTGGATGGACAAGAATGCCTAAGAACCTCCTCTAGCTATCTATGTTTTTCTCGTCTCAAACTCTATTCATGCTACATCACAAAATTTGATCAAGTCAGATTCGAACCACTCTATGTGAGGAGTGCTCGGAATCCTCGATTCGTCATAGACTTAAACTTCCAAAACCTCTTTATGATTCTCGGTCTGACCGATACCCCACTTTCGGTCCTACCGAGATCATTAAGTTGATCTAGGTTTTCGATCTCGGTGCAACCGATTTGAACCATTCGGTCACACCGAGTTGCAACAACTGTATACAGTTTTGCATCTCGGTGCCACTGAGTTGTTCCACTCGGTCACACCGACAGGGTCGGGCTATATATAGTCATGGGCAAAAATTTGGAAATTTCTCCGAACCCCTTCGCCCGCGCGATAGCCTGCTCTGCCAAATTGGTCTCCGGATCGTCTCCTCGCCGCCGGCCGCCTCCAGTCGCTGGTCTCCGTCGCTGTCAATGGAAATTCAACCCCGTCGTTGCCGCCGTAGCGAGTCTCCGCCGAACTAGGGTATAGACTCGATCTTTGTGCTATTCCCAATCCAATTCTTAGCACATTGTGATCATCATGATTCTTGCCACGTTTGTTAAACTTCTGTCCAGTCAATGAACTCGTAGATTAGGTTTAATTCAAAAAATTTAGGGTTAGGTTTCCGCCGAAACCATCTCGGACCCACCGAGTTGAAAAACTCGGTCCCACCGATTTGGCTTATGCCATTGCACAAGTGAGACTCGGTCTGACCGAGAATTACTTATCGGTGTGACCGATTTTGGAACTCTGTGAAACCCTAGCAGTCTCGGTGCCACCGAACTGTGACTCGGTCTGACCGAGTTCACTAGTTTAGGTGCCAAAACTGCTTTGGTATCACCGAGTTTAGAAATCGGTAGATCCGAGATGATTTCAGTGGGAAACTAAAACTAAGTTTTTGGATCATTCTTTTGCAAAAATCTCTGCATTTTGTGATGCTCATCTATTCTACCTCATCTATAAACTATTCACAGGGTCAGCAGTCAGCTTGTTCATCATGTCAGACCAAAGTGATAGCCAGAACATGTCAGAAGAGCAAGTGCAGATGAGTGAGGGCACTAGTCCCTCCAGTTCTTCAGATGATGGCAGCAGAAGTACTCCTAGCAATCTGCCTAAAGCTGCCACCAGACAAAGAAAGAAGAGAACTTCAGATTCTGAGGATGAAGATTATGTGGCAGAGGAAGAGGAAGCCACATCCAAGAGAGTTGAGCCAGCACAGGGCATAAAACCAGGGATGAAGATCAAAAGGCCAGCAGGCAGGCAGCCTATGTCAAAGGCCAGAGCTTCAACTGAGAAGCCCACTCCCATTGAGCCAGTTCCTGCTGAAGGCAAGAAGAGGAAAGAAAGGGTGAAGAAAACTGTAGCCAGAGTGCTTGGCAAGGCTTCCATCATGGAAGATGAGGAGGAAGAAGAAGAGGTAGCTGCACCAGCACCTAAGGCACCCAAGCTGATGGGTGATGCCATAAGAACAGGGGCAGCTGCTTCCAAGGCCAAGCCAGCTCCAAAGCCAAAGCCAAAGAGGAACACAAGAAGCATCCCGACTACTGAGAAGAACAAGGCCCCAGTGTCTGAAGCTGCAGGAGAAGAAGAAGAGAATGTTCTTAGAAAGCTCAAGCCCAAGATCCCAGACCACAATGATGCTCATCCTGTGGCTGAGGATATGAAACTCAGGAGAGATTCAGGGCTCCGGAAGTGGAGAGAAGCAGACCCGTATGCTTCAAGAAGAAGGACTGCAGTTGACTACAGGTTTCACACCAAGGAGCAACAAGACTTTTATGAGACAGTGCTGGTAGACAAGAAGCCAATTGCCTATGATATGAGATGGGTTGATTGGCAATACATCAAGGACAACGAAGAGTACTACCCTGGAGTGCAGGACAGCTTCAAGGCATGTGGAGTAGAGGACTTTGTTGGGCAGAATCTCACAAAGTGAAACGAGGAACTCATCATGCAGTTCTACTCCACAACCCATTTCTAGCCAGATGGCAGGATTGTATGGATGTCAGAGGGTACGAGGTACCAGTCTACAGTTGCTGAATGGGCTCAGCTGATTAATGCCCCAGAAGAGCATGATGATGACTTGGACATTTATGCCAAGAAGATGGACCACAACTCAATGTCAAACATGTACAAGGAGATTCCAAATGAAGCACTTGATACGTTCAAGTTTGGCTCAGTACACTATCTTCTGTCAGGGCTGCCAACCATCAACTGGATTTTTAGGCACACCCTATTGCCCAAGTCTGGAGATCACAAGATGATCAGGGGCCACGCGATCAACTTGCTTCATATCTTTGACGTGCCACAGAAATTCAAAGTCATGAGCCTTATGATTGAAACAATCAAGAGGACAACAGCAGACCAGAAGAGGAGCTGTGGATATGCCCCGGAGATTCAGGAGCTCATCAACTCTAAGATGGGCACGGGGATATACTTATTGGACAAGGAACACCTGCCCATCCGTCCAGATTTTGAAGATAATCAAGTGGTCATGACTGAGAATGAGCCATCATCTGCCCAAGCATAAGCCAAGAAGGAGAAGGCGAGGAAGGAGAAAGCTGCCAAGATGCCTACAAGAGGAGGCATCTGAATATTTCCTGAAAACCAAACAAGAGCAGCTTGGTTACTTGATTGCATCCACCCTGTGGATTGAGCAAGGACTAGCTACCCTAACTCAGAACCAGGCAAGCTTAGAGAGGATCATGGAACAAAAGTTCTATGACTTGGATGTCAAAGTGACAGAGATTCAGACTGCAGTGGAGCAGCTCCAGGATGACATGCAGGAGAGGAGAGGCAAGACTACAACTGATGCCTTTGCCAGAGTGCCACGAGGTCCGAGGTCGTCTGCAGTGCCAGTTGCTGACCCCAGAGCCACCACGTCTGCACCAGCTACAGCCTCAGTTCCACCAGCTCCAGCGTCCACTTCAGCCTCGACTCCGACCACGTCTATAGAAGGTTTCGTCCTTGGAGTGCTCCGGACTCCACCACCACCTGAAGATCAAGCCTGAGTGTCGACTTAGCACTATGCATTTTCTAGGAACTTTTTGGTAACTTGTTGCCAAAGGGGGAGAAAATGTATAGATCATAGGCTTCGAGAGAGAGTGTTGCTTTTATTCTCTCTTGTTTTATTTTGTGGTTTTTTTTGAACTTTGTTTGCTTTTGTGTGAGATACTATGTCTTTGCTCGTGAGACATTGATGATCATGTGTTTGATCATAAGCTACAATAAATGTTTGCTTAATATTATCATCTTATCTATCTTATGTGATCATTCACTATTCTTGGTGATGAGTGCATGTATTTCATTCTTATCATTTTAAGCGCTCCACCAAGATGTATGTGACATGGAAGAGTAACCCATGACTCTAATTCTTTGTGCATTTGCAGTCCAAAGCAAATTTTAAATATGCACAAATTTAGGGGGAGCTCTTACTTGTCACATACTTCTCAAAGAGACGATATATTTCATGCTTATTATCATTTGTCGAAGCTTTGATCTATATGTTGTCATCAATTACCAAAAAGGGGGAGATTGAAAGTGCAACTATCCCTAGGTGGTTTTGGTAATTCATAACAACTTATAGCTCATTGAACTAATGCTATTCCAAGATGACTATTTCAGGAAAGCTCAATGATTGGCATGGCATGGATGTGAAAGTGGAACCCTCAAAATGCTAAGGACAAAGGATTGGCTCAAGCTCAAAAGCTCAAGACTCTTCATTTTATATTTTAGTGATCCAAGATCACATTGAGTCTTTAGGAAAAGCCAATACTATCAAGGAGGGATGAGGTGTTGCATAATGAGCCTCTTCCTTCATGTGCTTAGTGATATGCTCCAAAACCCTCAACTACTTTCCCATATCCACATATGACCTAAACCCTAAGCCAAACTCGGTCCTACCGATTCTTTCTATCCGGCGCCACCGAGTTTCACTTGTCATAAGCCACTGCCAAACCCTAGCAATTCGGTTCTACCGATAGGGATCTCGGTCTCACCGAGATGGGATTGCAAACTCTCTGTTTCCCTTTCGTAACTTTTCGGTCTCACCGAAAGAGCGAATCGGTCCCACCGAGATTGCAATGTAAATTCAGTGTTTCCTTTTTGTAACTTTTCGGTCTCACCGAAAGAGCAAATCGGTCCCACCGAGTTTGCCTGACCAACTCTCTGGTTAGCTAATTACCAAAATCGGTCTCACCGAGTTTGTGTAATCGGTCTCACCGAGATTACGTTATGCCCAAACCCTAACCATATCGGTCCTACCGAGTTGCATGTCAGTCCCACCGAAAATCTCTAACGGTCACTAAGTTTACCTTTTCGGTCCGACCGAGTTTTTTGATTCGGTCCCACCGAGATTGGAAAACTGTGTGTAACGGTTGGATTTTGTGTGGAGGCTATATATACCCCTCCACCTCCTCTTCATTCAGAGAGAGAGCCATTAGAACACATACACAATTCCAACTCATATGTTTTGAGAGAGAACCACTTACTCATGTGTTGAGACCAAGATATTCCATTCCTATCATATGAATCTTGATCTCTAGCCTTCCCCAAGTTGCTTTCCACTCAAATCTTCTTTCCACAAAATCCAAATCCTATGAGAGAGAGTTGAGTGTTGGGGAGACTATCATTTGAAGCACAAGAGCAAGGAGTTCATTACCTACACACCATTTGTTACTTCTTGGAGAGTGGTGTCTCCTAGATTGGCTAGGTGTCACTTGGGAGCCTCCGACAAGATTGTGGAGTTGAACCAAGGAGTTTGTAAGGGCAAGGAGATCGCCTACTTCGTGAAGATCTACCGCTAGTGAGGCAAGTCCTTCGTGGGCGATGGCCATGGTGGGATAGACAAGGTTGCTACTTCGTGGACCCTTTGTGGGTGGTTGCTTCTTCGTGGACCCTTCGTGGGTGGAGCCCTTCGTGGACTCGCGCAACCGTTATTCTTTGTGGGTGGAGCCCTCCGTGGACTCGCGCAACCGTTACCCTTCGTGGGTTGAAGTCTCCATCAACGTGGATGTAGGATAGCACCACCTATCTGAACCACGGGAAAAACATCTGTGTCTTCAATTGCGTTTGAATTCTCCAAACCCTTCCCTTTACATTCTTGCAAGTTGCATGCTTTACTTTCCGCTGCCAATATACTCTTTGCATGCTTGCTTGAATTATGTGATGATTGCTTGACTTGTCCTACAATAGCTAAAATCTGCCAAGAACTAAAATTGGGAAAAGGTTAAGTTTTTATTTGGTCAAGTAGTCTAATCACCCCCCCTCTAGACATACTTTCGATCCTACAAATGCCCTCACCCAACTCCTCATGCAACAGGGCTAAATCATACGCTGCATCGAGATCACGTGATTTCTGCAGAGCTACAGCAACACGAACACCAGGTTTGAGTCCATCCAGGAATCTGGTAGTGTAATGCAGTGAATTGGGTGGCTCTTCATACGTAGACAGTTGATCACATAAGTCAGTGAAACGCTCTACATAATTAGCTATGGATGATATCTGAGCTATCTGGAACAACTGACGCAACGACGTCTGATGCTGATTACGACCAAAGCGGTTCTGCACACTCTGACAGAATTCAGACCAACTTGCCTGCGGTTGACGACACTACATAGACTCCAACCAATGGGCAGCAGCACCCTTGAATTGAGCCGTAGCCAGAGAAATCCATCAATGAGTCGGAGTACACCACAACCAGAACTGATCTTCGCAACGCGTTTGCCACAGACACGGATTGGCTCCATCAAATCGCGACAATTCCAGGCGAGCGCCAAATGCAAACGAATCAGCAGCATCAAAGGAATTCGACACTGGACCCAGAGAATGACAGAATGGTAAATTGGACTCTCGCGCACCTCTGACCGGAGGAGGGACATAAGTATTATGCACCTTCCCCGGTGGTCGTGGTCGAAACCGAGGGAATCAGTCGGGGCACCGCCGTGACCATTTCCAGCCACGCACGACGGTGATGGATCTTCATGTCACGAAGGGCTCCCCTTCGACTGGTCGCCGCGGATCTGCTGTAGCTCCATCAACAGCTCGTCGTGGACCCTGCCCACCCTCGAGGAGAGCAAGCCGTCGAGGGTCGTGGTATTCGTAGACGCCGCGCCCATCCTTCGTCCGCTTCTCCATCGCCGCCGCTCGCCGTCGATCTCGCCACCGCGTCTTATGATGATGTTGGGGAAGCGCCAGGACCGCCGAATCTGATACCAAATGTAAGGGTCGCGATCGATCTATGAAGAGGAACTAGGGTTCATGGCGAAATGGGGAATTCGGTAGCGTGCTTTTCCTTCCAACCTCCCTCACTGCTACAGCTGGATTACAATCGGTCGTAGCCGCCGTCCAAGTCCAAGCCAAGTCAATTTGAATGTTACAGAGTTGTATTTAACTACCGAGTCCACTCTAGGCCGCCGTTCCACCCGGGCTTCGTCTTGAAATTGTATTGACTACGTCTTCAAATGTATTGTGTTTATGCGATTATGGGCCATCATGGAAACTGAGGGACTCGAACAATATGGACGTGGCAGTTCAGCTAATTAGGGGGATCTGGGCCATCATGAGGACGGACAGCTCCACCTCCAGGCCCTACTTTTCCATTTGTTCCGAGTCTCTGTACTCGTTTGCAAGCTCTATCCTATAGTCGTTGCTGCCATGTGGTGTGTAAGTGTTAGACCTTTTTACTTGGTTGCCTTGTTTAAGGCATTATTAGTTTAGGGTCGGGGCACATCTTGAGCCTGCGTTCTTAAAGAAGAACTATAGTACTCCCTCCATTCTTAAATGTAAGTCTTTTTAAATATTTCAACAAGTGACTGCATACAAATAAAAAAAAGTGAATTCACACTCTAATATATGTCTACATACATCCGTATGTTGTAGTCCATTTGAAATGTCTAAAAAAAATTATATTTAGAAACGGAGAGAGTAGTTTTTAAACCAAGAAATTACAAAAGTGAGAAAGGTCCCGTGTTTACGTTATTACCCATTCTAAGAAGAAAACAAAAAAACATCTTGCTAGCACCTGCTTCACTTTTTCCCTTTGTACATGAACTTTTAAAAATAAAATAAATTGTGTTGTTGGGAATATCTTTGAAATTAGACATCTAAAAACATGCAAATAAGAAAGGAGAGTCATGACAATATAAATGTTACATGAATCAAATTTATGGTGACTTTGAAGAAGTATTTGGATGCTGTGCATCAGAATTGCAGTAATTTTTTGATCAAAGAAAGTTAGGAGAGTGAAATGAATTAGGAATTTCAAAGATTTACTTAGTGAGACTAGAGTCTATGTTTGGCTCCTCCACAAAATGTTCTTGTGCGGGAACAAATTCTTTAATTTTTCTAATCGATAAAGCTAATTTCCTGCCGACTGCTCATTAGCAACAGGCGCGTATGACCTGGCGACCGCTCGATCCTCCTCCCGCGCAACAATCGCTCGATCGTTTTTTTTTCATCTCCCGCGCAACAATCGATCCATTTTTTCCGGTTTCACGCGTGGAAAGAAAAAAAGGCGCTTGCAAGAATCAAACCGGGAACCTGTTGGTTGAGACCATAGCACACTACCAACTGAGCTAACTGTCTCCTCTGATTTTTTATGCAGATTACATGTATTTTATACCTTATTAAATGAGTGGAAAAGAAAAACAACTCGATCCGCTTCTCTCACGTGACAAAACCGGGAGCTTGTGTGTAAATAGCATGGTATTTGACGCATGCGGACCTAGTAAATTATGATGCAAAGACCGTGATAACTTATGGGTAAATAGCACGATTATGCATCGTAGATCTGATAAGTTACATACAAATACCATGGTAATTTTGACCCAGAAAAAATATATTGAAACATATCCCGATAATTTTGTCTAAACAACAGGATATTATACACATCAATTTTGTGTAAATAACACAGTAATTTAGGCACGACCTGATAATATAACAAACACTCGTGGTCACACAATAGAGCCGGTAAGTTTTGACTGGAGAAAAATTTAGTGGAAAAACAAACCCCAGTAACTTTTATGTAAATATGATGGTAATATACACACAATAAAGCCGATAACTCGCATACAAACACTACGGTAATTCTTTTAACCCTAGAATGAAAGTTGTTGAAAACAATACCCCCGGTAATTTTTGTGCAAATATCATGGCAATATAAGCAAAACAAAGACGATAACTCACGTACAAGCACCATGATAACCTTTCTACCCCGAAAAATGTTAAATAATCTAGTCCGGTAACTTGTATGTAAATAACATGATAATATAGACACAACAAAGTTGATAACTCACGTACAAACATTATGGTAACCATTTGACCCGAGGAAAAATATTGAAAAACAATTCTTGGTAAATTCTGTGTAAATAGGATGGTAGTATACACACAACAAAGCTGATAACCCACGTACAAAAACCGTGGCAACTCCTTTGACCCCAGGATAAAAGTTGTTGAAAATCATACCCCGGTAATTTCTGTGCAAATAACATGATAATATACACACAACATAGCTGATAACTTTGATTTTGAAAATTTTCTCTTTGGAGAACATAACTCCGAATAACTATTGTGTAAATGACATGATAATTTATGCACTGCAGCCCTGATAATTTAGATACAAATATGACGGTAATATTTCAACACGAGGGGTGCTTGAAACGTACCCTGATAATTACTATGTAAATAGTATGATAATTTATGTACCGCTGCCATGATAACTTTTGTGTAAATATCATGATTTTTTACAGACTGCAAAGCATAATAATTTTGTACAACACCTATCGTAACTCTGACCCAAGAAAAAATATTTAAAATATTCCCCGGTAACTTATGTATAAAAAGCATCATAAGTTACGTACCAGAGTGTTGATAACTTTTGTACCCTCAAAAAAAAACTTGTGTACCCTGGCATGCTATTTACAACGAAGTTACCGGGATATGTCAATAATTTTTTCTATGTTAAAATTACCATGATGTTGTAAATATTAACAGAGCAGCCGGGCTATCTATATAGGATAAAAAATATGAAAGGAAAAAAAGAAAAATGGTTCGTTTTCAAGTCGCGCTAAGTAGCAGTACAAATACTATCTAACCTCAATCTAATCATTGGCTCAATCTAGACTGGGTGGTTGCAACTATCTTGGTCTACCAAGAGGTGGTGCGTTCGATTTGCACTTCCGCCAACTCGATTGTTTTTATTGCGCCAGAAGAAAAAAAATGGAGGTGCGGTGGATCGATTCCCACATGGAGAGAAGTCATCCGGATCTGTCGCTAACGACCAGCAGTAGTTTTCTAATTGGTGTTTTAAAACAAGTCTAAAATTACAATTTAACAAACATTAGGAATTTTAAAGAAAATACTAAGGGCTACAACATGACGCTAAGGTTGAATCATATAGGAAAAATTTCGAAGCATTCGTCATTCGTTTTTACTGCGGTGCTCTCGAATCTCTTGGAATGAATTATTTGTTTTTACTGCGGTGCAATCAAACATACATTGATACAAATTCAATTATGTAGGGTTCAAATGGACATTGTATGACAATTCTGCATTTTCCTCCTATCAATGAAATGATAAGCGGATCTTTTTCGTATTCGCGAAAGGAAAGCAACTCTGCATTTTCTCTCCCTATTTTTATAATCCTTAGAATCATGCGAAACAAAGAAGCATGACATTCGAGTTCATGTTTAGTTCCTTCACGGTGTACTATTTCACGTAAGATTGCAAATTTTTTTCTCAACAATCTATTCCTCCAAAATATATAATACTTCCAAAATGGTTATTTAATACTGTACGTTGTTCCACACCAGTCGTGCAAACGGACGTGAGCGCCCGGCCTGACAGGGAATTCGCATCACGAGAGGGAGCATCGCAGTGCGGCCGCTGCAACCAAAGCACACTAGTCTGTCCGAACGGAGTATATTAAAATGCGGGGTACGCAAAATTCGAGGCACCTGGCCATGACCTTGCCAAGATAGCTCCAATGGCCAGTAGCAGTACCGTAGAAAGTAGAAACGTTCTTTCAAAGTAACTCGCGCGCCATTCGCTACGCTCTGCCCGTGCCAGGCGGCCAGTGCTGACTGGTGAAAAGGGCCCAAATGCAAATACACAATTGCATTCTTCTCGTGTACTCTTCAGGACTCTTGTGAATATTTTTGGCTCGCAACCCCGTGGCCTAGTCTACTGGTTCCACCTTGAATGCAGTAGTAATTTGGGTGTCGTAGATGGACGGTAACGGTGCAGTTATCAGGGTCCTGTTTGTACCCGATGTGCGGTGGCCATTAATCAGATACGTACGAGTTCGTAGTAGTAATGACGAAGGGCCGTAAGCTGCAACTCCTTGGGTAGATTTGGCACAGGGGATGCTGAATTTCTGATGTAGTGATGTGAAGAGGAAGAGGGGAATTCACGCCATGATACTAGTACCAGACAGAGTATTCTTCTGGAACCATGGGCTTGGCAGCTTCCTAGAAAGAAAAACAAGGCAGCTAGCTAGCTTCTTGCTTCACACCAAAGATAACCAAGCATGGACATTGCCACTTCTGCCTCGCATGATTCAAACAGCTTCGAAAAGCTTTCTTCCCGAGACTCCACTAAAAAGGCGCCACTTCTACGGCAATATCCTAACAGACCAAACCTAAAACCGAAAGCTTAGTAGAGTAGTGGTAATCCCTACACCTAACACGACCTAATAGACTCCTACTGAAACTACTTTCTGATAAGTTCTTTCTAGTAGTAGGGCAACAACTAAATAGAGGACGCCAAGAAAAATCCAGGAGGAGTACGTTACAACAGACTAATCAACGACACGGCCGAAAAAGATGTACACTAGCCGCCGCGGGGAGGGGCGGCTAGAACGAGGCGACGGCCGGCGCGGCGGCGGCCTCGATGGCGACGGGGACGGGGTCCTTCTTGCGGCGCATCTCCAGCACCTTGCGGTGGGAGTTGGAGTGCAGGTTGCCCACGAACGTGGGGCTGCACGCCGGCCGGTACTCCGGCAGGAGCCGCCCCGACTTGAAGCGGACGCCGCAGGCGTTGCACAGCGTCTTGGCGCCCTCCGGCCCCGCACGCCACTGGGGCGTCTTCTGGACGCCGCAGTGGCTGCACCGCCGGTCGCCCTGGGCGGGCGGGGAGGCGGCGCCGCCAGACAGCTGCGGCGGGAGATGGCTCTTTGGCTTGCGCCCGCGCTTCTTGAGCTTGTGCTTGGACTTCTTGTTCTTGCTCTTGGTGCGTGGCGGTTCGTCGAGGAGGTTGAAGGTTGGGGAGTCCATCAGGAAGAAGGACGACAGGGAGGCCGACGAGGAGCAGGAGGAGCTGGTGGCGGACGACGACGCCGAGTCGGATATGGACGCGCCGGAGAGCGACCACACGGTGGTGCCCCGCGAGCGCTTGCTGCGCTTCTTGGACCTCACCGGCACCAGCGCTTCCGTGGAAAGCGCGCATATGGTCGGGGTCCGCATAGGGTCCACGGCCGGCACAGCGCTTTCCTGGGGCCGGCGGTGCTGCGGTGGCCACGCCGCTGGCGCTGGGAGCTGAGCCGGCGGCGGGAGCTCTGCCTGCGAGTCGTCCATGATACGCGACACCCACTCCAGTTCCTCCGCGTCGTGGGCCTACACAGAAAGCACGCAAAAGAAATGAATAACGCTGGAAACCTAAAATAGCGCCGTCTGGCCGGAAAAAGGGAGAGAAATAAGGTCAAACGTCTTACCGGCAGGTCCATCTCCGGCGGAATAAGCGGCATGAGCTCGTAGGAGACCGCCGACGACCCGTGGGAGTCACTGCACTTTTCCTCCTCCTCGGCCGCCGGCGCCGTCTCGCAGAGAAAGCCGCCGTCCTTATCCACCTCGCAGAGCTCCTCAAGGTCGAGGAGCTCCTCCACCGAGAAGCCGTCACCCAGCAGCCCGGCTCCCCACGCCGCCGGCCCAGCGACCACGGCGGCCGCCACCTCCTCGGCTGCCTCGCACGGCCTGAGGCTACTCCTCAGCGCGGACATCCTCTCCACCTGAAACCGCACCCACAGAAAGAGCAAACTCTCGTCAGTTCCCGCACGAGAACCACTTCTCTCTTGCTAGAAACCGTCTCACACACACACACATACACACGTCTCAGCACAGAGAGACTATGTATGCTTACCTGCAGGGAGCCGTGGTGGTGTGCGAACGACGACGACGACATGGCGGAGGCGGCCGGAGAGGAGGAGGGGGAAAGGGTAGGGAGGGAGGCGTGGAGGAGGTGAGGAGCAGAGGAAAAGGCAGCAGCGGCAGGGGCGGAAGAGATGAGTGTCTGGTGGGTCATTGAATGGCTGCCAAAGTCCGTGTCCGCAACAAATGCACTGTTGCGTTGTTTTCCCCCCTCCCTTTTTCTCCCGCTTTGCTCTCCCTCAATCACGTTGCTCCACTCCATTTCTTTTTCCTGTCAAGAAAAATAATAGTACCAGTCAATAGTCACATATATATATTCTTACTCCATTCGTTACTATGCTTTTGGATGCTAGTTCCCGGATGAATATATGCTAAAAAAATATTTCCTCTGTTTCATAATGTAAGACGTTTTCTCACGTTGATGTACTGTCAAAAAACTCTTACATCATGAGACGCAGGGAGTATATATGTACAACTTATGATGGTCTATTAATAAAATATTTAGCTGATAGATGTAATGATACCATTTCACCACTTGACCTGAGTACTAGCTAGTAACAGACACAGGTCACCTTAATAAACGTGTTGCCGAGCATCTCTAAGCTTGACTCACGCCGATACTGCCACTACTTATTTGTATTGGTCTATTTTAAGTGGAGTGATTCTTTCTCTTTTTTTGCGGGAAGAGGGGTGATAATTTGACCCTCTTATCTGACAGTCTCCTTTCCGAAAATACATGTACTCCCCGAAATGAGCGAATCTGGAACAGATTCGCGCACTGCGCGCGGCAGCAGTTTATTCGCCGGGGCAATTTGTGTGATTATATTATTTTGCTTGCAACTTTTGCGTCGGTGAGTAAGCCGGTGGGGGCGATTGATTACTACGGGTTGCACAGGGGCCGGTGTGGACTCGTGATGGGCCTGCGGGTTCCTTTCCCTCTGTTCCTTCGGAGGAAATGCTGTTGCGAAAATCTGAGTTTGTTTGCTTCAGGCGGGCAATAACAATCATGTCAAGCAATGCCGTTGTCGATTGTTGTTTTAGATAGCTACCCGCTTGTTCCAAGCGGTAAGCAATGCTGTTGTGGTGCAAGCATGTTCGGTGTTTATTTGTTGCCATTGTGGTGCAAGCAGCATGCATCGCGTGTGGAATAAATGAAATCACAAATTTGCCTTGCCAAATCGGGTCGACAAACCTTCTACTCCATATTTGGCCGAGTTGTGATCTGTTTGGCTTGTAGGGATTTAGAACCGTCTATCAAAGTGTATCAGGGTGTACCAAAACACATGAGTGCGCCAAATAGTGTAAACGTAAGATTGCAATGTCATGGCCACTTAAATGTTGTCGTAGTGGATTTGCACCAAAATTTGTTTGTTGCGCCATGAAAAAAGACGGATCTTAACAAGAGCTTTGAGTCAATGAAACCTGTCCTATAATTATAGTGTAGTAGAGTCATGCAGAAAAACTCTTATAGAATACAATGCTACACAAATCAAACAAATTATCAAGAGAAAATCATAATGCTGGTATCCTCTGAAATTACTATCCTAAATGTTAAAAATCTAACGTCAGATTTTTAGATGCGAATCAAAGAGCATCTACATGATCTCCTCAAAGATCTCACAAGATATGAATGTTGCGTGTGATGCACTTGGATAGTGCATTAGAAATAAACACATTGTTTTTTTTGGAGGAATAAAGGGAGATAACGTAGACAAAGATGGGGTGCATTGGATCGCTACAAAATGAGGCTTGAAACACATGGAGGGAAAATTCATAAAGATATTAATCCTACAAACCATTAATAAAAGACTACTATCCAGATGGCCTTCCTGCAAGAATTTTTTCAGTGGAACTGGGGACTATTCAAAGGGTTTTTTTGCAAGAAAAGTTTCAATCTATTCATCTTCAACCATGACAATACAACGAACACCCGAAAAAAATAAAAATTACATCCAGATCAGTAGACCCTACCAACGACTACAAGCACTAAAGCGAACCGAAGGCACACCGCCGTCATCGCCCCTCCGTCGCCGGACCCGGACAAAACTTCTTGTAGTAGATAGTCGGTAAGTCGTCGTGCTAAGGCCCCATAGGACAAGCGCACCAGACCAGCAACCGCTCCGATGGAAAGATGTGTAGATCGGAAGGATCCACCCTAAAGACACACAGAAGTAGACGAATGAAGACCGAATCTGAGTAGATCCACAAAAGACAAGCACCGACTGGATCCCGCGAGATCCACCGAAGACACCTCCACACGCCCTCCAACGGTGCTATGCACCACCGGAACGGGGCTAGGCGAAGAGAACCTTATTCCATCTTCAGGGAGCCACCTCCGTCTCGCCTTCCTAAGCCGAACACAAACTCTAACAAAAATTGAAAAAACATCTAAAAATGGACCCCTCCAGTCGGCAAGACCAGGATCCACCACACATCCATGGCCCTAGGGCCATCGGAGACAAGGTGGACCGGCGGCGCCGCCAGCAGGACCGCAGGAGGCAGAGGACCTAGGCTAATTTCCAGAGGTGACGACGGCTGGGCACTTCCGAGGTGGATATCTTGAATAGCAAGTTGATACGTACGTTAGATGTATAGGATTGGATTTCTTTTCTCAAAGAGGATATTATTCCTGCAGTGAAAAATATTTTCGCCACTGGTATACTGCTGAATGGGGTAAATGATACGATTATTGTTCTTATTCCAAAGGTGAATAAACCCCAGTGTATTAAATATTTCCTTCCTATCATCCTATGTAGTGTTATTTATAAAATTATTTCGAAGTGCCTTGTGAACAAGCTGAGACCGCTTCTTGATGGTATGATCTCCCAACCCAAAGTGCTTTTATTCCCGGGAGATTAATTTCTAATAATGCTCTTATAGTTTTTGAATGTGTACATTCTTTAAGTATGCTTGAGGATAGTCGGGGTGAATTTTGTGCTTATACATTGGATTTAGCCAAAGCGTATGATTTGGTGGATTGCCACTTTTCAAAAAGGATGCTCGGGGCTTTGGGTTTTGTAGCAGGTTGGATAAACTCGATTATGTCTTGTGTTACCTCAGTCAAATCATCAGTGCGCTTAATGGTGTAGCTCTTGGAATCGTTCTACCCTTCTCGTGGTATCAGGAAAGGGGATCCTTTATCTCCATATTTATTCATTTTTGTGGTAGAGGATCTTTCTTTGTTACTATAAGATGCATGTGCTAAAGGAGCTCTTCAAGTTTTCAAGGTGAATAGGCATACTCCAGGTAATTCTCATCTTTTGTTTGGTGATGACTGCTTGTTGTGTTTCAAGGGGTCCATTAATCAAGCAATGTATTAAAAATATTCTTTCAACTTATGAGAAGGGGACTGGCCAGTTACTGAGCCCAGATAAATGCTCTATTATGTTGAGGAAGAAGTGTAGCATGGAAGATCAAGTGGCTTCCATGGTAATCATGCGCATTATTGCCGATGGTTTTCAAGATAAATATCTTGGGCTTCCAGTGCCACAAGATAGAATGAAGGCTGGTAAATTTCAATCTACTAAAGAAAAGGTTGTTAGAATATTATCGGATTGGATAGAAAAATATGCGTCTAGTAGGGAAAAGGAAACTTTGATCAAATTAGTTCATCAGGCTCTTCCGATTTATCCCATGGGTATCTTTAAATTCCCGGGATCACTTTGTGAGGATCTATCTCAGATTATAAGGAATTTTTGGAGGGGTGACAAGGAGGATAGGAGGAAAACTCATTGGTTGGCTTGGGGTAAATTGACAGGGCCCAAAGGTGAGGGGGTATGGGTTTTCGTGTGTTGGGGAACACAGTATTTCAAAAAATTTCCTATGATCACGCAAAGTCTATCTAGGAGATGCATAACAACGAGAGGGGAGAGTGTGTCTACGTACCCTCGTAGACCAAAAGCGGAAGCATTTAGTAATGCGGTTGATGTAGTCGAACGTCTTCGCGATCCAACCGATCCAAGTACCGAACGCATGGCACCTCCGCGATCTGCACACGTTCAGCTCGGTGACGTCCCTCGAACTCTTGATCCAGTTGAGGCCAAGGGAGAGTTTCATCGGCACGACGGCGTGGTGACGGTAATGATGAAGTTACCGATACAGGGCTTCGCCTAAGCACTACGACAATATGACCGAGGTGGAAAACTGTGGAGGGGGCACCGCACACGGCTAAGACCAATCTTGTGTATCTATGGGGTGCCCCCTCCCCCATATATAAAGGAGGGGAGGAGGAGGAGGGACGGCCTCAAGGGGCATGCCCAAAGGGGGGATTCCTACTCCTAGTAGGAGTAGGTTTCCCCCTTTCCTAGTCCATGTAGGAGAAGAAGGAAGGAGAGGAGAGGGAGAAGGAAAGAGGGGGGCGCCGCCCCCTCCTTAGTCCAATTCGGACCAGCCCATGGGGGGGGGGGGCGTGCAGCCACCCCTTGAGGCCCTTCTCTCCTTTCCCGTATGTCCCATTAAGGCCCACTACTTCCTCCAGCGAATTCCCGTAACTCTCCGGTACTCCGAAAAATACCCGAATCACTTGAAACCTTTCCGATGTCTGAAGCCTTCCAATATATCGATCTTTATGTCTCGACCATTTCGAGACTCCTCGTCATGTCCGTGAACTCATCCGGGACTCCGAACAACCTTCGAACTCATAATACAAATCGTCATCGAACGTTAAGCGTGCGGACCCTATGGGTTCGAGAACTATGTAGACATGACCGAGACACATTTCCGGTCAATAACCAATAGCGGAACCTGGATGCTCATATTGGCTCCTACATATTCTACGAAGATCTTTTATCGATCAAACCGTATAACAACATACGTTGTTCCCTTTGTCATCGGTATGCTACTTGCCCGAGATTCGATCATCGGTATCATCATACCTAGTTCAATCTCGTTACCGTCAAGTCTCTTTACTCGTTCCGTTGCATTATCCCGCAACTAAATCATTAGTCACATTGCTTTCAAGGCTTATAGTGATGTGCATTACCGAGAGGGCCCAGAGATACCTCTCCGACAATCGGAGTGACAAATCCTAATCTCGATCTATGCCAATTCAACAAACACCATTGGAGACACCTGTAGAGCATCTTTATAATCATCCAGTTACGTTGTGACGTTTGATAGCACACTAAGTGTTCCTCCGGTATTCGGGAGTTGCATAATCTCATAGTCATAGGAACATGTATAAGTCATGAAGAAAGCAATAGCAATAAACTAAACGATCATAGTGCTAAGCTAACGGATGGGTCTAGTCCATCACATCATTCTCTAATGTGTGACCCCGTTCATCAAATGACAACACATGTCCATGGCTAGGAAACTTAACCATCTTTGATTAACGAGCTAGTCAAGTAGAGGCATACTAGGGACACTCTGTTTGTCTGTGTATTCACACATGTATTAAGTTTCCGGTTAATACAATTCTAGCATGAATAATAAACATTTATCATGATATAAGGAAATAAATAATAACTTTATTATTGCCTCTAGGGCATATTTCCTTCACCATGATCTAAGATTATTTAATCAAGCTCTTCTGGCTAAGCAGTCTTGGAGATCGCCCCATAATTCTTATGCATCAAGGTGACGAAGGGAAAATATTATCCCAGGGGCATATCTTTGACACTGTTTATCCTCAGCATTGCTCACTTGGCAAGGTATCTTAGATGGATTGGATCTGCTTAAATTCTGATACGTCCATTTTGCATCATGATTTTATATCGATATTTATTGCATTATGGGCTATTATTACACATTATGTCACGATACTTATGCCTATTCTCTCTTATTTTACAAGGTTTAAATAAAGAGGGAGAATGCCGACAGCTTGGATTCTGGGCTGGAAAAGGAGCAAATATTAGAGACCCTGCACAACTCCAAAAGTCCTGAAACTTCACGGAAGTCAATTTCAGAATATATAATAAATATTGAGCGCAAGAAGTTCACCAGGGGGGCACACCCTGCCCACGAGGGTGGGGGCGCGCCCTACCCCCTGGGCGCGCCCCCTACCTCGTGGGCCCCCTGGTGGCCCTCCGGTGGTCATCTTCTGCTATATGAAATCTTTCGATGGGAAAAAAAGAATAAGCCATCTTCTCAGACGAAACTCCGCCGCCACGAGGCGGAACCTTGGCGGAACCAATCTAGGGCTCTGGCGGAGCTGTTCTGCCGGGGAAACTTCCCTCCCAGAGGGGGAAATCATCGCCATCATCATCACCAACGCTCCTCTCATCGGGAGAGGGCAATGTCCATCAACATCTTCATCAACACCATCTCCTCTCAAAACCCTAGTTCATCTCTTGTATCCAATTCTTGTCTCCAAGTCCGGGATTGGTGCTAGTAGGTTGCTAGTAGTGTTAATTACTCCTTGTAGTTGATGTTAGTTGGTTTTATTTGGTGGAAGGTCATATGTTCAGATCCTATATGCATATTAATACCCCTCTGATTATGAACATGTTTATACTTTGTGAGTAGTTATGTTTGTTCCTGAGGACATGGGAGAAGTCTTGCTATTAGTAGTCATGTGAATTTGGTATTCGTTCGATATTTTGATGAGATGTATGTTGTCTCTCCTCTAGTGGTGTTATGTGAACATCACTACATGACACTTCACCATTATTTGGGCCTAGAGGAAGGCATTGGGAAGTAATAAGTAGATGATGGGTTGCTACAGTGACAGAAGCTTAAACCCTAGTTTATGCGTTGCTTCATAAGGGGCTGATTTGGATCCATATGTTTCATGCTATGGTTAGGTTTACCTTGATACTTTTGTTGTAGTTGCGGATGCTTGCAATAGAGGTTAATCATAAGTGGGATGCTTGTCCAAGTAAGGACAACACCCAAGCACCGGTCCACCCACATACCAAATTATCAAAGTACCGAACGCGAATCATATGAGCGTGATGAAAACTAGCTTGATGATATTCCCATGTGTCCTCGGGGGCGCTTTTCTCTATATAAGAGTTTGTCCAGGCTTGTCCTTTGATACAAAAAGGATTGGGCCACCTTGCTGCACTTTATTTACTTTTGTTACTTGTTGCTCGTTACAAATTATCCTATCACAAAACTATCTGTTACCACTTTTTTCAGTACTTGCAGAGAATACGTTGCTGGAAACCGCTTATCATTTCCTTCTGCTCCTCGTTGAGTTCGACACTCTTACTTATCGAAAGGACTACGATAGATCCCCTATACTTGTGGGTCATCAAGACTCTTTTCTGGCGCCGTTGCCAGGGAGTGAAGCGCCTTTGGTAGGTGGAATTTGGTAAGGAAAAAATTTATATAGTGTGCTGAAATTTACTGTCACTTGTTACTATGGAAAGTAATCCTCTGAGGGGCTTGTTAGGGGTATCTTCATCCCGACCAGTAGAGCAAAGAGTTGCTCCTCAACCTACTGAACCTACTAAAAATGAAAATGTCTGCTTTGAAATTCCTTCGGGTATGATAGAAAAACTGCTAGCTAATCCCTTTTTAGGAGATGGAACAAAACATCCTGATGAGCATCTAATATATGTGGATGAAGTTTGTGGATTATTTAAGCTTGCAGGTGTACCCGGAGATGTTGTTAAGAAGAAGGTCTTCCCTTTATCTTTGAAGGGAGATGCATCGACATGGTATAGGCTATGTGATGATATGGGGTCATGGAACTACAAACGATTGAAATTGGAATTTCATCAGAAGTTTTATCCTATGCATCTAGTTCATCATGATCGCAATTATATATATAATTTTTGGCCTCGCGAAGGAGAAAGCATCGCTCAAGCGTGGGGGAGGCTTAAATCAATGTTATATTCATGCCCCAATCATGAGCTCTCAAGAGAAATGATTATTCAAAATTTTTATGCTCGACTTTCTGATAACAATCGCACCATGCTTGATACTTCTTGTGCTGGCTCTTTTATGATGAAGACTATTGAATTCAAATGGGATTTATTGGAAAGAATTAAACACAACTCTGAAGATTGGGACCTCGATAAAGGTAAGGAGTCAGGTATGACACCTAGGTTTGATTGTGTTAAATATTTTATGGATACCGATGTTTTCCATAAATTTAGCACTAAATATGGACTTGACTCTGAGATAGTAGCTTCTTTCTGTGAATCTTTTGCTACTTATGTTGATCTCCCCAAGGAGAAGTGGTTTAAATACCATCCTCCCATAGAAGTAAAAGTTGATGCACCTATTAAAGTTGAAGAAAAGATTGTCACTTATAATGATCCTATTGTTCCTACTTCTTATGTTGAGAAACCACCTTTTCCTGTTATGATAAAGGATCATGCTAAAGCTTCAACTGTGGTTCGTAAAAGCAATATTAAAACTTATACACCTCATGAGCAAATTAAAGTTGAACCTGATATTGCTATTGTTAAAGATCTCTTGTCTGATAATATTGATGGGCATGTTATTCATTTCCCTGATGTGATTACTAGAATTGCTAAACCTTGTGCTAAAGATAAAAACAGACATGTGGTAGGCATGCCTGTTATTTCTGTTCAGATAGGAGATCATTGTTATCATAGCTTATGTGATATGGGTGCTAGTGCTAGCGCAATACCTTATTCCTTATACAAAGAAATTATGCATGATATTGCACCTGCTGAGATAGAAGATATTGATGTCACAATTAAACTTGCCAATAGAGATACTATTTCACCAATGGGAATTGTTAGAGATGTTGAAGCCTTGTGTGGGAAAACAAAATATCCTGCTGATTTTCTTTGTTCTTGGTTCCCCACAAGATAGCTTTTGTCCCATTATATTTGGTAGAACCTTCCTGAACATTGTTAATGCTACCATAGATTGCAAAAAGGATGTTGTTACTATCGGTTTAGATGATATGACTCATGAATTTAATTTCTCTAAATTTAGTAGACAACACCGTGAAGAAGAATTACCTAGTAAGGATGAAATTATTGGTCTTTCTTCTATTGCCGTACCTCCTAGTGATCCTTTAGAACAATATTTGCTAGACCATGAAAATGATATGTTTATGAATGAAACAAGGGAAATAGACGAAGTATTCTTTAAACGGGAACCTATTCTGAAAAACAATTTTCCTGTTGAAATCCTAGGGGATCCTCCTCCACCCAAGGGTGATCCTGTATTTGAGCTTAAACCGTTACCTGATACTCTTAAATATGCTTATCTTGATGAGAAAAAGATATATCCTGTTATTATTAGTGCTAACCTTTCAGAGCGTGAGGAGGAGAGATTATTGAAAACTCTGAAGAAGCACCGTGCTGCTATTGGGTATACTCTTGATGATCTTAAGGGCATTAGTCCCACTCTATGTCAACATAAAATTAATTTGGAAGAAGATGATAAACCAGTTCGTGATCATCAACGACGGCTGAATCCTAAAATGAAAGAAGTGGTAAGAAAGGAAATAGTAAAGCTCCTTGAGGCAGGTATAATCTATCCCGTTGCTGATAGTCAGTGGGTAAGTCATGTCCATTGTGTCCCTAAGAAGGGAGGTATTACTGTCGTTCCTAATGATAAAGATGAATTGATTCCTCAAAGAATTATTACAGGTTATAGGATGGTAATTGATTTCCGCAAATTAAATAAGGCCACTAAAAAGGATCATTACCCCTTACCTTTTATCGATCAAATGCTAGAAAGATTATCCAAACATACACATTTTTGCTTTCTAGATGGTTATTCTGGTTTCTCTCAAATACCCGTGTCAGCCAAAGATCAATCAAAGACTACTTTTACTTGCCCTTTTGGTACTTTTGCTTATAGACGTATGCCTTTTGGTCTATGTAATGCACCTGCTATGTTTCAAAGATGCATGATGGCTATATTCCCTGACTTTTGTGAAAAGATTTGTGAGGTTTTCATGGACGATTTCTCTGTCTATGGATCTTCTTTTGATGATTGCTTGAGCAACCTTGATCGAGTTTTGCAGAGATGTGAAGAAACTAATCTTGTCTTGAATTGGGAAAAGTGTCACTTTATGGTTAATGAAGGTATTGTCTTGGGGCACAAAGTTTCTGAAAGAGGTATTGAGGTTGATAAAGCCAAGGTTGATGCTATTGAAAAGATGCCATGCCCCAAGGACATCAAAGGTATAAGAAGTTTCCTTGGTCACACCAGACTTTATAGGAGGTTCATTAAGGACATATCAAAAATTTCTTGGCCTCTGACTAATTTATTACAAAAAGATATACCATTTGTTTTTGATGATGATTGTGTAGAAGCATTTGAAATACTTAAGAAAGCATTGATCTGTGCACCTATTGTTCAGCCACCTGATTGGAACTTACCCTTTGAAATTATGTGTGATGCTAGTGATTATGCTGTAGGTGTTGTTCTAGGGCAAAGAGTTGATAAGAAATTAGATGTTATTCAATATGCTAGTAAAACCCTAGACAATGCTCAAAGAAATTATGCTACTAATGAAAAAGAATTCTTAGCAGTTGTATTTGCTTGTGATAGGTTCATACCTTATATTGTTGATTCTAAAGTAACTATTCACACTGATCATGCTAATATTAAATATCTTATGGAAAAGGAAGATGCTAAACCTAGACTTATTAGATGGGTTCTCTTGCTACAATAATTTGACTTACATATTGTTGGTAGAAAGGGAGCTGAGAACCCCGTTGTAGACAACTTGTCTAGGTTAGAAAATGTGCTTGATGACCCACTTCCTATTGATGATAGCTTTCCTGATGAGCAATTAAATGTCATAAACGCTTCTCATACTGCTCCATGGTATGCTGATTATGCTAATTACATTGTTGCTAAGTTTATACCACCTAGTTTCACATACCAACAAAAGAAAAAGTTCTTCTATGATTTGAGGCATTACTTTTGGGATGACCCACATCTTTATAAAGAAGGAGTAGATGGTGTTATTAGACGTTGTGTACCTGAGCATGAACAGGAACAGATCCTACACAAGTGTCACTCCGAAGCTTATGGAGGATACCATGCTGGAGATAGAACTGCACATAAGGTATTGCAATCTGGTTTTTATTGGCCTACTCTCTTCAAGGATGCCCGTAAGTTTGTATTATCTTGTGATGAATGTCAAAGAATTAGTAATATTAGTAGACGTCAAGAAATGCCTATGAACTATTCACTCATTATTGAACCATTTGATGTTTGGGGCTTTGACTATATGGGACCTTTTCCTTCCTCTAATGGATATACACATATTTTAGTTGTTGTTGATTACATTACTAAGTGGGTAGAAGCTATTCCAACTAGTAGTGCTGATCATAACACTTCTATTAAAATGCTTAAAGAAGTTATTTTTTCCAAGATTTGGAGTCCCTAGATATTTGATGACTGATGGTGGTTCACATTTTGTCCATGGTGCTTTCCGTAAAATGCTTGCTAAGTATGATCTTAATCATAGAATTGCATCTCCTTATCGCCCACAGTCTAGTGGCCAAGTAGAATTGAGTAATAGAGAGCTCAAATTAATTTTACAAAAGATTGTTAATAGATCTAGAAAGAATTGGTCCAAGAAACTTGATGATGCATTATGGTCCTATAGAACTACATATAAAAATCCTATGGGTATGTCTCCGTATAAAATGGTTTATGGAAAAGCATGTCACTTACCTCTCGAACTAGAACACAAGGCATATTGGGCTATTAAAGAGCTCAATTATGATTTTAAACTTGCCGGTGAGAAGAGGTTATTTGATATTAGCTCACTCGATGAATGGAGGACCCAAGCCTACGAAAATGCCAAGTTGTTTAAGGAAAAAGTTAAAATATGGCATGATAAAAGGATACAAAAGCGTGAGTTTAATGTAGGTGATTATGTATTGCTATACAACTCTCGTTTAAGATTTTTCGCAGGAAAACTTCTCTCTAAATGGGAAGGTCCTTACGTTATCGAGGAGGTCTATCGTTCCGGTGCCATAAAAATCAACAACTTCGAAGGCACAAATCCGAAGGTGGTGAACGGTCAAAGAATCAAACATTATATCTCAGGTAATCCCATAAATGTTGAAACCAATTTTATTGAAACCGTAACCCCGGAGGAATACATAAGGGACACTTTCTGGAATGTTTCAGACTCCAAAAAGGAATAGGTATGTGGTACGGTAAGTAAACCAACTCCAAAATAGTTTTGAAGGCAATATTTCTCCGTTTTGGAATATTTAGAAAAATAGAAAAATAAGAAGCAGTCCAGGAAGGACACGAGGGCTCCACGAGGGTGGAGGGCACGCCCTACCCCCTTGGGCGCGCCCCCTACCTCGTGGGCACCTCGTGCGCTTTCTGGACTCTGTTTTCTTACACGACACGTATTTTGGTCGGTAAAAATTCATTATAATCTCCTGGGGCTTTCGACTCCCGTATCACACAAAAATCCCCTGTTTTTGTTTCGAGCTATTTTCTGACAGATCCAGGTTGTCATGTCATCTTCAAGCGCCCCAAGGACCAGTTCTTCGAGAAGGTCATCAACCCCTACCTCGCAGAAGTGCTGCAACACCCGCAAACCATTGAGATGCATGAGGGGTTGTTGCACATCCGCGATGCTGAGGGACCAAGGAAGACCGGAAGCACGGAGGCAAGGCTCGAAGCATTGGAGCAAGAAGTTTTCAAGTGTCAGGATATGGTGGAGCGTGGACTCGATTCCAATCACATTATGATCACGGAGTTCACCAAAAACCACAAGCTGGACGTCAAGGACATTGGGGAGGCCATCTTCAAGCTTCATGAGAGAAACGAGCACCTCCAAGCCCAGATCTATGACCTGCAAAATCAAAACTGTGAGTATGAATATAGATTCAAGAGGATGCGTTTGGCTGCAGATTTGAGGTTTCAGGAGACTCGGTCATCCTTCTATTATGGTGAGCCTATGCCTTGGAAGAAGGACGACAAGCCTACGCCATCAACAAAATCACCACCGTCTCCACCAACGAAGAAGAATTGAGTATCTGGTATGGGCACTCCCCTTGGCAACTGCCAATCTTGGGGGAGTGCCCCGGTATTGTATCACCATCACTTTTATCTTTATCGTTTTCCTTAGTTCGATCCTTTTGGTATTATCTTGATCTAGTAGAATAAAGTTTATGGAATGATCTAGTTTTGAGTTTTGCTTTATAATTCCTCTATGTAATCGAGTCCGTGAGCTATATAATAAAGATTAGTGTTGAGTCAAGGGCTTGATTATTTTGCCACGATCCTAAGGGAATAAAAGAAAAGAGAAAGGAATAAAAAGAAACAAAGAGACCATGTGAGTCTTATGGAGAGTAATGAGCTCACATAGAAAAAAGTATGATGAATAAAAGTTGTTGAGAGTTGACAAACATAGTTTTGATCATCGTTGCAATTAATAGGAAGTAATAAAGAAAGAGAGGTCTTCACATATAGATATACTATCTTGGACATCTTTTATGATTGTGAGCACTCATTAAAATATGACATGCTAAAGAGTTGACGTTGGACAAGGAAGACAACGTAATGGGTTATGTTTTCTTACATCTGAGATAAATTATATTGTCATGGATCATCCAACATGGTTGAGCTTGCCTTTCCCTCTCATGCTAGCCAAATTCATCGCACCAAGTAGAGATACTACTTATGCTTCCAAATACCCTTAAACCAGTTTTGCCATGAGAGTCCACCATACCTACCTATGGGTTGAGTAACATCCTCCAAGTAAGCTGTCATCGGTGCAAAGCAATAAAAATTGCTCTCTAAATATGTATGAATTATTAGTGTGGGATAAAATAAACTTTATACGATCGTGTGATATGGAAGAAATAAAAGTAACAGACTGCACAATAAAGGTCCATATCACAAGTGGCAATATAAAGTGACGTTCTTTCGCATTAAGATTTTGTGCATGCAACCATAAAAGTGCATGACAACCTCTGCTTCCCTCTGCGAAGAGCCCATCTTTTACTTTTATCTCCTACCTTGCATAAGAGTCATGGTGATCTTCACCCTTCCTTTTTACATTTTATCCTTTGGCAAGCACAGTATGTTGGAAAGATCCTGGTTTATATGGCTAATTGGATGTGAGTTTTCATGAACTATTATTGTTGACATTACCCTTGAGGTAAAACGTTGGTAGGCAAAACTATAAGCCCCTATCTTTATCTGTGTCTGATTAAAACTCCATACCCATAAGTATTGCGTGAGTGTCAGCAATTGTGAAAGACTATATGATAGTTGAGTATGTGGACTTGCTGAAAAGCTCTTATACATTGACTCTTTCCTATGTTATGATAAATTGTGAAGGAAATATGCCCTAGAGGCAATAATAAAGTTATTATTTATTTTGTTATTTCATGATAAATGTTTATTATTCATGCTAGAATTGTATTAACCGGAAACATAATACATGTGTGAATACATAGACAAACATAGTGTCACTAGTATGCCTCTACTTGACTAGCTCGTTAATCAAAGATGGTTATGTTTCCTAACCATGGACAAATAGTTGTTATTTGATTAACGGGATCACATCATTAGGAGAATGATGTGATTGACATGACCCATTCCGTTAGCTTAGCACTTGATGGTTTAGTATGTTGCTATTGCTTTCTTCATGACTTATACATGTTTCTATGACTATGAGATTATGCAACTCCCGTTTACCGGAGGAACACTTTGTGTGCTACCAAAAGTCACAACGTAACTGGGTGATTATAAAGGAGCTCTATAGGTGTCTCCGAAGGTACATGTTGGGTTGGCGTATTTCGAGATTAGGATTTGTCACTCCGATTGTCGGAGAGGTATCTCTGGGCCCACTCGGTAATGCACATCACTATAAGCCTTGCAAGCATTTCAACTAATGAGTTAGTTGCGGGATGATGTATTACAGAACGAGTAAAGAGACTTGCCGGTAACGAGATTGAACTAGGTATTGAGATACCGACGATCGAATCTCGGGCAAGTAACATACCGATGACAAAGGGAACAACGTATGTTGTTATGCGGTCTGACCGATAAAGATCTTCGTAGAATATGTAGGAGACAATATGAGCATCCAGGTTCCGATATTGGTTATTGACCGGAGACATGTCTCGGTCATGTCTACATTGTTCTCGAACCCGTAGGGCCCGCACGCTTAAGGTTTCGATGACAGTTATATTATGAGTTTATGAGTTTTGATGTACCGAAGGAGTTCGGAGTCCCGGATGAGATCGGGGACATGACGAGGAGTCTCGAAATGGTCGAGACGTAAAGATCGATATATTGGACGACTATATTCGGACATCGGAAAGGTTCCGAGTGATTCGGGTATTTTCGGAGGTACCGGGGAGTTACGAGAATACGAGGAAGAAGCAATGGGCCTTAATGGGCCTTAGTGGGAAGGACCAGGAGGTGGCGCGCGCCCCTCCCAAGCCCAGTCCGAATTGGACAAGGGGTTTGGGGCGCGGCCCCTCTCTCCCTTCCTTCCCCTCTTCCCCCCTTTCCCCCCTTCTCCTAGTTGGACTAGGAAAGGAGGAAACCTACTCCAACTAGGAGTAGGAATCCTACTCCCCTGGCGCGCCCCTCCTAGGGCCGGCCTCCTCCCCCCTTGCTCCTTTATATACGGGGGCAGGGGGGCACCTCTAGACACACAAGTTGATCTTCAAGATCGTTCTCTTAGCCGTGTGCGGTGCCCCCCTCCACCATAGTCCTCGATAATATTGTAGTGGTGCTTAGGCGAAGCCCTGCGATAGTAGAACATCAAGATCGTCACCATGCCGTCGTGCTGACGGAACTCTTCCCCGACACTTTGCTGGATCGGAGTCCGGGGATCGTCATCGAGCTGAACATGTGCTAGAACTCGGAGGTGCCGTAGTTTTGGTGCTTGATCGGTCGGGCCGTGAAGACGTACGACTACATCAACCGCGTTGTCATAACGCTTCCGCTGTCGATCTACGAGGGTACGTAGACAACACTCTCCCCTCTCGTTGCTATGCATCACCATGATCTTGCGTGTGCGTAGGATTTTTTTTTGAAATTACTACATTCCCCAACAGTGGCATCCGAGCCTAGGTTTTATGTGTTGATGTTATATGCACGAGTAGAACACAAGTGAGTTGTGGGCGATATAAGTCATACTACTTACCAGCATGTCATACTTTGGTTCGGCGGTATTGTTGGATGAAGCGGCCCGGACCGACATTACGTGTACGCTTACGCGAGACTGGTTCTACCGACGTGCTTTGAACACAGGTGGCTGGCGGGTGTCAGTTTCTCCAACTTTAGTTGAACCGAGTGTGGCTACGCCCGGTCCTTGCGAAGGTTAAAACAACACCAACTTGACAAACTATTGTTGTGGTTTTTGATGCGTAGGTAAGAACGGTTCTTGCTAAGCCCGTAGCAGCCACGTAAAACTTGCAACAACAAAGTAGAGGACGTCTAACTTGTTTTTGCAGGGCATGTTGTGATGTGATATGGTCAAGACGTGATGAAATATAAGTTGTTGTATGAGATGATCATGTTTTGTTGAAGTTATCGGCAACTGGCAAAATCCTTATGGTTGTCTCTCTATTGCATAAGATGCAAGCGCCCAATAATTGCTTTACTTTATCGCTATGCGATAGCAATAGTTGCAAGAGCAATTGTTGGCGAGACGACCACGTGACGACACATTGATATAGATCAAGATGATGGAGATCATGGTGTCATGCCGGCGATGATAGAGATCATGACAGTACTTTGGAGATGGAAATCAAAGGCGCAAGATGATGATGGCCATATCATGTCACATATTTTGATTGCATATGATATTTATCTTTTATACATCTTATTTTGCTTAGTTTGACGGTAGCATTTTAAGTTGATCTCTCACTAATTATCAAGAAGTGTTCTCCCTGAGTATGCACCATTGCGAAAGTTCTTCGTGCTGAGACACCACGTGATGATCGGGTGTGATAGGCTCTACGTTCAAATACAACGGGTGCAAAACAGTTGCACACGCGGAATACTCAGGTTATACTTGACGAGCCAAGCATATACATATATGGCCTCGAAACATGGAGACCGAAAGGTCGAGCATGAATCATATAGTAGATATGATCAACATAGTGATGTTCACCAATGAAATTACTCCATCTCACATGATGATTGGACATGGTTTAGTTGATTTGGATCACGTGATCACTTAGATGACTAGAGAGATGTCTGTCTAAGTGGGAGTTCTTAAGTAATATGATTAACTGAACTTAAATTTATCATGAACTTAGTCCTGGTAGTATTTTGCAAATCATGTTGTAGATCAATAGCTCGTGTTGTTGCTTCCCTGTGTTTATTTTGATATGTTCCTAGAGAAAATTGTGTTGAAAGATGTTAGTAGCAATGATGCGGATTGGATCCGTGATCTGAGGTTTATCCTCATTGCTGCATAGAGGAATTATGTCCTTGATGCACCGCTAGGTGACAGACCTATTGCAGGAGCAGATGCAGACGTTATGAATGTTTGGCTAGCTCAATATGATGACTACTTGATAGTTTAGTGCACCATGCTTAACGTCTTAGAATCGGGACTTCAAAGACGTTTTGAACGTCATGGACCATATGAGATGTTCCAGGAGTTGAAGTTAATATTTCAAGCAGATACCCGAGTTGAGGGATATGAAGTCTCCAACAAGTTCTATAGCTAAAAGATGGAGGAGAATCGCTCAACTAGTGAGCATGTGCTTAGATGGTCTGAGTACTACAATCGCTTGAATCAAGTGGGAGTTAATCTTCCAGATAAGATAGTGATTGACAGAATTCTCTAGTCACCACCACCAAGTTAGTAGAACTTCGTGATGAACTATAGTATTCAAGGGATGACGAAAACGAATCCCGAGCTTTTCATGATGATGAAATCGATGAAGGTAGAAATCAAGAAAGAGCATCAAGTGTTGATGGTTGACAAGATCAGTAGTTTCAAGAAAAGGGCAAAGGGAAGAAGGGGAACTTCAAGAAGAATGGCAAGCAAGTTGCTGCTCAAGTGAAGAAGCCCAAGTCTGGACCTAAGCCTGAAACTAAGTGCTTCTACTGCAAAGGGACTGGTCACTAGAAGCGGAACCACCCCAAGTATTTGGCGGATAAGAAGGATGGCAAAGTGAACAAGCTATATTTGATACACATGTTATTGATGTGTACCTTACTAGTGTTTATAGTAGCCCCTAGGTATTTGATACTTGTTCGGTTGCTAAAAATTAGTAACTCAAAACAGGAGTTACAGAATGAACAGAGACTAGTTAAGGGTGAAGTGACGATGTGTGTTGGAAGTGGTTCCAAGATTGATATGATCATCATCGCACACTCCCTATACTTTCGGGATTAGTGTTGAACCTAAATAAGTGTTATTTGGTGTTTGCGTTGAGCATAAATATGATTTGATCATGTTTATTGCAATACGGTTATTCATTTAAGTTAGAGAACAATTGTTGTTCTGTTTACATGAATAGAACCTTCTATGGTCATACACACCAACGAAAATGGTTTGTTGGATCTCGATCGTAGTGATACACATATTCATAATATTGAAGCCAAAAAGATGCAAAGTTAATAATGATAGTGCAACTTATTTGTGGCACTGCCGTTTAGGTCATATTGGTGTAAAGCGCATGAAGAAACTCCATGCTAATGGACTTTTGGAATCACTTGATTATGAATCACTTGATGCTTGCGAACCATGGCTCATGGGCAAGATGACTAAGACTCCGTTCTCCGGAACAATGGAGCGAGCAACAGATTTGTTGGAAATCATACATACTGATGTATGTGGTCCGATGAATATTAAGGCTCACGACAAGTATCATTATTTTCTGATCTTCACAGATGATTTGAGAAGATATGGGTATATCTACTTGATGAAACATAAGTCTGAAACGTTTGAAAAGTTCAAAGAATTTCAGAGTGAAGTAGAGAATCATCGTAACAAGAAAATAAAAGTTTCTACGATATGATCGCAGAGGTAAAGTATTTGAGTTACGAGTTTGGCCTTCAGTTAAAACAATGTGAAATAGTTTCACTACTCACGCCACCTGGAACACCATAGTGTAATGGTGTGTACGAACGTCGTAACCGTACTTTATTAGATATGGTGCGATCTATGATGTTTCTTACCGATCTACCACTATCATTCTGGGGTTATGCATTAGAGACAGCTGCATTCACGTTAAAAAGGGCACCATCTAAATCCGTTGAGACGACACCGTATGAATTATGGTTTAGCAAGAAACCAAAGTTGTCGTTTTTTTAAAGTTTGGGTTGCGATGCTTATGTGAAAAAAGTTTCAACATGATAAACTTAAACCCAAATTGGAGAAGTACGTCTTCATAGGATACCCAAAATGTTGGGTACACCTTCTATCACAGATCCGAAGGCAAGACATTCGTTGCCAAGAATGGATCCTTTCTAGAGAAGGAGTTTCTCTCGAAAGAAGTGAGTGGGAGGAAAGTAGAACTTGATAAGGTAATTGTACCTTCTCCCTTATTGGAAAGTAGTTCATCACAGAAATCTGTTCCTGTGACTACTACACCAATTAGTGAGGAAGCTAATGATGATGATCATGTAACTTCAGATCAAGTTACTACCGAACCTCGTAGGTACACCAGAGTGAGATCCGTACCAAAGTGATACGGTAATCCTGTTCTGGAGATCATGTTGCTTGACCATGACAAACCTACGAACTATGAGGAAGCGATGATGAGCCCAGATTCCGCAAAATGGCTTGAGGCCATGAAATCTGAGATGGGATCCATGTATGAGAACAAAGTATGGACTTTGGTGGACTTTCTCGATGATCGGCAAGCCATTAAGAATAAATGGATCTTCAAGAGGAAGACGGACGCTGATAGTAGTGTTACTATCTACAAAGCTAGACTTGTCGAAAAAGGATTTTGACAAAGTTCAAGGTGTTGACTACGATGAGATTTTCTCACTCGTATCGATGCTTAAAGTCTGTCCGAATCATGTTAGCAATTGCCGCATTTTATGAAATCTGGCAAATGGATAACAAAACTGCAATCCTTAATGGATTTCTTAAAGAAGAGTTGTATATGATGCAACGAGAAGGTTTTGTCAATCCTAAAGGTGTTAACAAAATGTGCAAGCTCCAGCGATCCATCTATGGACTGGTGCAAGCATCTCAGAGTTGGAATATACACTTTGATGAGTTGATCAAAGCATATAGTTTTATACAGACTTGCGGTGAAGCCTGTATTTACAAGAAAGTGAGTGGGAGCACTACAACATTTCTGATAAGTATATGTGAACGACATATTGTTGATCGGAAATAATGTAGAATTATTCTGCAAAGCATAAAGGAGTGTTTGAAAGGAGTTTTTCAGAGAAAGACCTCGGTGAAGCTGCTTACATATTAAGCATCAAGATTTATAGAGATAGATCAAGACGCTTGATAAGTTTTTTCAATGAGTACATACCTTGACAAGATTTTGAAGTAGTTCAAAATGGAACAGTCAAAGAAAGAGTTCTTGCCTGTGTTACAAGGTGTGAAATTGAGTAAGACTCAAAGCCCGACCACGGCAGAAGATAGAAAGAGAATGAAAGTCATTCCCTATACCTCAGCCATAGGTTCTATAAAGTATGACATGCTATGTACCAGATCTATTGTATACCCTACACTGTGTTAAGCGAGGGAGTACAATAGTGATCTAGGAGTAGATCAATGGACATCGGTCAAAATTATCCTTACTGGAATAAGGATATGTTTCTCGATTACGGAGGTGACAAAAGGTTCGTCGTAAAGGGTTACGTCGATGCAAGTTTTTGACACTGATCCAGATGACTCTAAGTCTCAATCTGGATACATATTGAAAGTGGGAGCAATTATCTAGAGTAGCTCCATGCAGAGCATTGTTGACATAGAAATTTGCAAAATACATACGGATCTAAATATAACAGACCCGTTGACTAAAATTATTTCACAAGCAAAACATGATCACACCTTAGTACTCTTTGGGTGTTAATCACATAGCGATGTGAACTAGATTACTGACTCTAGTAAACCCTTTGGGTGTTGGTCACACATCGATGTGAACTATGGGTGCTAACCACATAAAGATGTGAACTATTGATGTTAGATCACATGGCGATGTGAACTAGATTATTGACTCTAGTGCAGGTGGGAGACTGAAGGAAATATGCCCTAGAGGCAATAATAAAGTTATTATTTATTTTCTTATTTCATGATAAATGTTTATTATTCATGCTAGAATTGTATTAACCGGAAACATAATACATGTGTGAATACATAGACAAACAGTGTCACTAGTATGCCTCTACTTGACTAGCTCGTTAATCAAAGATGGTTATGTTTCCTAACCATGGACAAATAGTTGTTATTTGATTAACGGGATCACATCATTAGGAGAATGATGTGATTGACATGACCCATTCCGTTAGCTTAGCACTTGATGGTTTAGTATGTTGCTGTTGCTTTCTTCATGACTTATACATGTTCCTATGACTATGAGATTATGCAACTCCCGTTTACCGGAGGAACACTTTGTGTGCTACCAAACGTCACAACGTAACTGGGTGATTATAAAGGAGCTCTACAGGTGTCTCCGAAGGTACATGTTGGGTTGGCGTATTTCGAGATTAGGATTTGTCACTCCGATTGTCGGAGAGGTATCTCTGGGCCCACTCGGTAATGCACATCACTATAAGCCTTGCAAACATTGCAACTAATGAGTTAGTTGCGGGATGATGTATTAAAGAACGAGTAAAGAGACTTGCCAGTAACGAGATTGAACTAGGTATTGAGATACCGACGATCAAACCTCGGGCAAGTAACATACCGATGACAAAGGGAACAACGTATGTTGTTATGCGGTCTGACCGATAAAGATCTTCGTAGAATATGTAGGAGCCAATATGAGCATCCAGGTTCCGCTATTGGTTATTGACCGGAGACATGTCTCGGTCATGTCTACATTGTTCTCGAACCCGTAGGGTCCGCACGCTTAAGGTTTCGATGACAGTTATATTATGAGTTTATGAGTTTTGATGTACCGAAGGAGTTCGGAGTCCCGGATGAGGTCGGGGACATGACGAGGAGTCTCGAAATGGTCGAGACGTAAAGATCGATATATTGGACAACTATATTCGGACATCGGAAAGGTTCCGAGTGATTCGGGTATTTTCGAAGGTACCTGGGAGTTACGAGAATACGAGGAAGAAGCAATGGGCCTTAATGGGCCTTAGTGGGAAGGACCAGGAGGTGGCGCGTGCCCCTCCCAAGCCCAGTCCGAATTGGACAAGGGGTTTGGGGCGCGGCCCCTCTCTCCCTTCCTTCCCCTCTTCCCCCCTTTCCCCCCTTTTCCTAGTTGGACTAGGAAAGGAGGAAACCTACTCCAACTAGGAGTAGGAATCCTACTCCCCTGGCGCGCCCCTCCTAGGGCCGGCCTCCTCCCCCCTTGCTCCTTTATATACGGGGGTAGGGGGGCACCTCTAGACACACAAGTTGATCTTCAAGATCGTTCTCTTAGCCGTGTGCGGTGCCCCCCTCCACCATAGTCCTCGATAATATTGTAGTGGTGCTTAGGCGAAGCCCTGCGACAGTAGAACATCAAGATCATCACCACGCCGTCGTGCTGACGGAACTCTTCCCCGACACTTTGCTGGATCGGAGTCCGGGGATCGTCATCGAGCTGAACGTGTGCTAGAACTCGGAGGTGCCGTAGTTTCGGTGCTTGATATGTCGGGCCGTGAAGACGTACGACTACATCAACCGCGTTGTCATAATGCTTCCGCTGTCGATCTACGAGGGTACGTAGATAACACTCTCCCCTCTCATTGCTATGCATCACCATGATCTTGCGTGTGCGTAGGAATTTTTTTGAAATTACTACGTTCCCCAACAAATTGCAATTGCTCCAATGACTGAGATTATAGTTTGCTAGTTTTCAGTTTACGATTCATACTTGAAATTGTGATTGAATTATTACTCTAGCATAAGAAATCATATGACAAGAATTATATAAGTTGTTGTTCTAAGAATGATCATGATGCCTCATATCCGTATTTTATTTTTATCAACACCTCTATCTCTAAACATGTGGACATATTTTTCGATTTCGGCTTTCGCTTGAGGACAAGCGAGGTCTAAGCTTGGGGGAGTTGATACGTCCATTTTGCATCATGCTTTTATATCGATATTTATTGGATTATGGGTTGTTATTATGCATTATGTCACAATACTTATGCCTATTCTCTCTTATTTTACAAGGTTTACATAAATAGGGAGAATGCCGGCAGCTGGGATTCTGGGCTAGAAAAGTAGCAAATATTAGAGACCTATTCCGCACAACTCCAAAATTCCTAAAACTTCATGGAAGTCAATTACAGAATATATAATAAATATTGAGCGCAAGAAGTTCACCAAGGGGGCCACACCCTGCCCACGAGGGTGGGGGGCACGCCCTACCCCCTGGGCGCGCCCCCTACCTCGTGGCCCCCCTAGTGGCCCTCTGGTAGCCATCTTCTGCTATATGAAGTCTTTTGATGGGAAAAAAGAATAAGCCATCTTCTCGGACAAAACTCCGCCGCCACGAGGTGGAACCTTGGCGGAACCAATCTAGGGCTCTGGCGGAGCTGTTCTGCTAGGGAAACTTCCCTCCCGGAGAGGGAAATCATCGCCATCATCATCACCAATGCTCCTCTCATCGGGAGAGGGAAATCTCCATCAACATCTTCATCAGCACCATCTCCTCTCAAAACCCTATTTCATCTCTTGTATCCAATTCTTGTCTCCAAGTCCGGGATTGGTGCTAGTAGGTTGCTAGTAGTGTTAATTACTCCTTGTAGTTGATGTTAGTTGGTTTATTTGGTGGAAGGTCATATGTTCAGATCCTATATGCATATTAATACCCCTCTGATTATGAACATGTTTATGCTTTGTGAGTAGTTACGTTTGTTCCTGAGGACATGGGAGAAGTCTTGCTATTAGTAGTCATGTGAATTTGGTATTCATTCGATATTTTGATGAGATGTATGTTGTCTCTCCTCTAGTGGTGTTATGTGAACGTCGAATACATGACACTTCACCATTATTTGGGCCTATAGGAAGGCATTGGGAAGTAATAAGTAGATGATGGGTTGCTAGAGTGATAGAAGCTTAAACCCTAGTTTATGCGTTGCTTCGTAAGGGGCTGATTTGGATCCATATGTTTCATGTTATGGTTAGGTTTACCTTAATACTTTTGTTGTAGTTGCGGATGCTTGCAATAGAGGTTAATCATAAGTGGGATGTTTGTCCAAGTAAGGACAGCACCCAAGCACCGGTCCACCCACATGCCAAATTATCAAAGTACCAAACACGAATCATATGAGCGTGATGAAAACTAGCTTGATGATATTCCCATGTGTCCTCGGGAGCGTTTTTCTCTATATAAGAGTTTGTCCAGACTTGTCCTTTGCTACAAAAAGGATTGGGCCACCTTGCTGCACTTTATTTACTTTTTTTACTTGTTGCTCGTTACAAATTATCCTATCACAAAACTATCTGTTACCACTTATTTCAGTACTTGCAGAGAATACCTTGCTGGAAACCGCTTATCATTTCCTTCTGCTCCTCGTTGGGTTCGACACTCTTACTTATCGAAAGGACTACGATAGATCCCCTATACTTGTGGGTCATCAAATTCTGAGTTATTTGGAGTGTGTGTGATTGGTCTAGTATTAATATGTGGAGAGATAACTGGCTTCCAAGAACCTTAGGCCTTAAAGTTACTCCAAAGAAGAATAGGACCATGATCAAATGGGTGTATGGCCTGATTTTGAGTGAACCAAGGAGATGGGATGAGAATTTGGTTAGGCACTTGTTTTATCCACATGATGCAGAGGAGATCCTAAGTTTGTGTCTGAAGTCATTAGTGGATGGTGATTTTTTCACTTAGCACTTTGAGGAGAATGGTTTGGTCCTGCTCAAAAGCGCGTACAAGCTTGTGCTTAATCTAAAGGATCGTAAAGAAGACTAGGGTCAATATAGGGGTGATTTGTTGGGGGAGAGGAAAATTTGGGATATTATTCGGAGGCCAGTGTTCCTCAGAAGATCCATATTTTTGCGTGGTGTGTCGCTAGCAATAGCTTGGTTATCCAGGTAAACAAAGTTTTGCACCACCAAGCCATTTTTAGTACCTGTTCGATTTGTGGAGTGGAAGATGAAATTACTTTTCATGCGCTAGTCATGTGGCCAAAGGAATATGCATTGAGTATCGCCATGAGGGATATTTGGGATTTTCCTTCGGAGGACTGGGGCTGATTGGTTTCTTATTCTTCTAAATGAATTGAGCTCTACTTTGCATGACCAAATTATATTCATTTTCTAGAGAGCTTGGAATTTAAGAAATGACGTGATTTTTGGTAGGGGGGGGGGAGGAATTCGTCTCGGCCTCTTCGAGCTTTGTAGAGAATTATTGGTCGTTATTTTTCACATGTCATTCCTATCTAGTGGTGGACTCAAAAAATAAAGGTAAAAGTCTGTTGCCTGGCTTAAGAACGGCTCCTAATCCAATAGAAAACTCAGGTGATATGGCAACCCCCACCTTCGGATTATATAGAGACCAATGTTGATGCAAGCTTTGTGGAGGGCACTAGTGCTGCTAGTGTGGGGGTGGTGGCCAAGGATTCATTTGGTAAGGTCATCATCCCTGAGATTTCACTAGGCTTTGTAAAAGCATGGAGGAGGCGGAACTCCGGGTCTACCTTGTCGGTCTCTATATAGATATCACTCTCCACAATCCTATCATTTTAGAGACTCACTGTGTGTTTGTGCTTGCGACCCTTGCAAATGAAAATTTGACAGGTCCCAACTAGTGAATTTGAAGATGGAATCCATGAGTATCTCAAACCTTATAACTAATTTCAAGACTTACAAGATTAAGCGTTCGGCCAATGTGGTGGCCCATATGATTGCTAAGTTTAGCTTTGATAATAGATTGGATCGTATCCTTGTTAACAATGTTCCGCCATGCGTGGTGAATTTCGTATTGAATGATTGTAATGTCTGTTTTATTTATTTAATATATGAGGTGGTTTTAGAAAATTGCCCTTATATAGTTCTCTTCTTTGGAAAAAAATCTTGAGATAGTGATGTCAAATCCTTCTTATTTATGGTAAATCTATGCGATGAACATTTACTAGGGACCAAATCCAGATGAACGCCCCCAAAACCGTTAGATTTAGATATAACAGTGGCTATTTTTGCTCAAAACTCCCCATATTTTAAACGAACTGCTATGGCAATTTTGAAAAAATGCCACGAACTACCATCTCGAGGGTTCGCGCTTGCCATCCCTCCTCGCGAAGGGATTGGGATCCCTTGTTTATAGAAGTACCAAGATTCAATCTTAAGACTGTTTATCCACGTGTCTCTCCATAATTTAGGTTGTTTTCTATACATGTATTTTCTATTCTTGCGGGAGTCGTTGGGTTTCCCCAAAGAGGAAGGGTGAAGTAGGTAGCAGCAAAGTTTTCCCTCGGTTTAGAACCAAGGTTTATCAAACCAGTAGGAGCTTCTATATTGCCAAGATAAATAGCATCCGCACACAAAAAAACAAAATATTTGCACCCAACACAACAAGAGGGTTGTCAACCCCCTTGTCCTTGATAGTTACAAAGTTAAAATCAACAGATAGATAGATTGTAGTAAGGTAAAATGGCAAAATAAAAGAGCAAATAAGGAAGAGCAATTTTTTAGAAGAAAAGTATTAATGGAGAATGGACCCAGTGGCCATAGGTTCACTAGAGGTATCTCTCTCGAAAGCAGGCAAATGACATGGTAGCCAAATTACTATTGGGCAACTGATATAAAAGCGACATTTATAATTATGATCGTTTATGGCATAATCTCATATAGGCATTATGTTCATGATAAGTAGACCGTTATCCAACTGCATCCACTACTATTACTCCACCCCGAAACTGCTATCTAGCATGCATCTCAAGGTATTAAGTTTACTAGAAATAGAGCAACGAAGGGGCATTAAACAATGAATCAACGGGATCATGACAATCACAGCATTCATCCTTCGGTAAGAACGAAGGGGCATTAAACAATGTATGAGTTGAGGAGTTACTCTCATTAGGAGGTGGGCACAGGTAGCTAATCCGCTTTTCCTCCTTTTGTTCTTCGCTCTCCTCATCATCTTTTTCATCCAATGAGCTCATAGTTTCACCAATTTCTTATTCCATAGACTCATGCAAAATATTAGTCTCTTCTTGGACATTGGAGAAGTCCTTAATATATGGATTAATATAAGCATTAGAAGAATAATTTTCATAACAATATTTAAGTATGGCGAAATTTTTAGATTTGTAAAGCGTAGCATCATACTTTTGAATCAAAGAAGCAATTTCATAAGCACCCTTAAAAGCAATAAATTCTTCAATTTGTTCAACATCATGGTAATTATAAACACCCTTTGCATAAGAAGAAAATATTCCATTATCATTAAATTCACATTGGTACGGAAGGTGTTTCTAAGGGTCTTCAGAACAACAAGTAAAATCATATAATTCACATAAATTCCAAGCATAGCATTGCATAGTATTAATTTGATGCAGTAAAAGTTTCCCTTTTTGAGATAAGCGGTGTTGGTCAAAATAAGCATGCTCATTTAATGATTTTCCCTCAACTAAGCTAGTTGGGTTTTCAGCACGAGCACATAGGGATCGAAGATGATCCAAGTAGAAAGCTTTAGCAGTATGATAGATTTTGGGTGGTTCTCCAACCATTGGTTTAGCAGGTATAAGTATTATTTTTGGTATTTTGCGTTTCCTACCCATAACTAAAGATAGAAAACAAGAGCACAGAATAAAATTACTTAGTGATAAAGCAAACACGCACACACGATAATATTCACCCCACGCTATTGCTCCTCGGCAACGGCGCCAGAAAAAGGTCTTGATAACCCACAAGCACAGGGGATCGTCTGTAGCCTGTAAATAAGAGTGTCGAACGCAACGAGGAGCAAAAGGTAGAACAAATATTCCCTCAAGTTCTATAGACCACCGATACAACTCTATGCACGCTTAACGTTTGCTTTACATAGAACAAGAATAAAACTAGAAGTACTTTGCAGGTATGGACAGGCTTGCAAGATAATAAAGAACATGGAAATAAAATTCAGGTGCTATTTAAATAAAGAAACAATTAAGTTTAGTAAAATGAGTGTGGATTTGTGGTGGTAGGATTTGCAGAATTGTCCCATAGCAATTGACTACGTTACTAGACCGATAGCAAGTTTTTATGTGGGAGAGGCCTCTGCTAGCATGTCCTCCCTTACTTGGAATTCTATGCATTTATGATTGGAACTATTAGCAAGCATCCACAACTACTAACACTCATTAAGGTAAAACCCAAGCATAGCATTAAGATATATATTGGCCCCCCTTCAATCCCATACGTATCAATTTCTATGTTTAGGCTGAAGCTGTTATCACCCTTGCCTTCCAATGCATAGTCCTATCAACATACAACTAACCCTATGGTGTGATCCACACGCGCGCTCATATGATCACTACTGCAGGATGCTGCTAACGCGACACTATGATCAGAGACCCTTTGATGAAACCATGTGCAATGCAATAATCGCAAATGGTGGTGTAAAAACCATCAAAAAAGGTGCAAAATGTTTGTGATGACAGATGCATCAAACACGGTTCCGATTTTAGATCCGTGTGTGATGCAGGGCTTATTGTTCAGCTTAATGAACTATTTGCGATGAGGAAGAAGAACAGAAACGGGCAGCCAGATGAAGGCGTGTGCGATATATGGCATACACTTCACTCGGATTAACTGTTTGTGATGAGGAGGAACAACAGAAATGGGCAGCTAGATAAAGGTGTGTGCGATTGAGGGCATACGCTTCAGAAGGATTAACTATTTGCGATTAGGCAATAGAACAGAAATGGTCAGCTAGATCAAAGTGTCTGTGATTGATGGCATACACTTCACACGGGTGAACTGTTTGCGATTAGCCACAACAAACAGAAACAGTTACACAGATCAACATGTGTGCGTTAGACGGGCACACATTCTAATTAAAAGAAGCATGCGCGATGGTAATAACGAGCGCACACGGTTGTTGGAACAAGACGTGTGTTGACATTGCCTATTGCGGCGCACCCTATGGTGCAAACGCCACGTACGCGGCTGAGAAAGCGTGTCCATGTTACGCCGTCTGGGAATATTGCTGCACTTAGAAAGTATAGAACCGTCAAGAAATTTTGAGCCTGCGTCCCGTCACATTCCAAATCACTACCACGCTATATTTAATTGCAAACCTGTTCACACCAATCAAAACCTAAACGGTTTCCCACTTAGGAGCATATTAGTACTTGGTTATAAATATTGCTACTCCAAGATGACTGCACATTCCTCCTCAACTCCTCATCCACAAAAACAAACAAGTCATTCATCATCGTTCCCTTGCGTCTGCCATGGCCAGCGTGAGTTCTGGGTCGAGAGATTACCACCAGGGAGAGGCCAGCATGGAAGCGGAAGCACGAGAGATGTCCCACCTCGCCGCGAAAGTAGCCATCATGTGCCGCCGCATGTTCGTAGCAGCACAGAGGTCCCGGAGTGCCGTCGAAGCAGCACAGAGGTCCCGCCGCACCGTCGATGCAGCAGACTGGTCCGGCCGCGCCACGGAAGCAACGGAGATGTCCCGCTGTGCCACGAATGCAGCAAAGATGTCCTGCCGTGCCGCGGCGGCCTGGGAAAATGTCTCGCAGACAGGCCAGGACTCTTACAGGCACATGCATGCGATCATCCATCGGATCAGATCTCCGGCTGGGAGAGGATGCAGGACGACATGAAAGCCTCATTTGAACAGGCTACCGGCGTCATCCGGCAACTAAGGGAGAGCAATGCGAAGCTCCGGGCCGAGCATGACCTCCTGAGGACAAAGATTGCCGGAAGTGCAGAGCAGCATGACGAGACCACTGCCTTGTTGAAGAGGACTAGCGTCATCGTCGAGAAACTTATGGACGAGAATGCCATGCTACGCATCAAGCGCAATAGGATGGTGGAGGAATCCATGGATGCTCTCAAGCAGCATCTTGAGGACAAGAAAGAGCTCATCGCTGCTCGCCGCGGAGACTAGTTCCCGCGGCCTGTAGCAACGCATCAAGAAAGTAGAGATCAGCGAGCCGGATCGTTGTCTTCCTTCTTCTTTTGCCCTTGTGTATTTAGGGTGTTGGCGTGTTGCCGCATGCACTACTGCAGGATGCTGCCAACGCGACACTACGATCAGAGACCCTTCGACGAAACTATGTGCGATGCCATAATCGCAAATGGTGGTGTAAAAAACCGTCAAAAAAGTGCAAAATGTTTGCGATGGCGGAGCCATCAAACACGGTTCAGATTTTAGTTGCGTGTGCGATGTAGGGCATATGGTCCAGTTCAATGAACTGTTTGTGATGAGGAGGAACAAAAGAAATGGGCAGCCAGATGGAGGTGTGTGCGATATACAGCATACGGTTCACTCGGATGAACTGTTTGTGATTAGGAAACACAAAAGAAATGGTCAGCCAGATGAAGGTGTGTGCGATATACGACATGCAGTTCACTCGGATGAACTGTTTGCGTTGAGACATGAGAACAGAAACGGTTCAACTTAACAAGATGTGTGTGATACGCGACAAACAGGTCTGTAATCAAAAATGTGTGTGAAGACCGACAATAACACAGATGGTTGCTGCTAATAAGATGTGTGTGTTGTGCCATGAGATTGCATACAGAACAACAACATACACACACACACACACTTATAAGGACATGCTTGCATAACCAAATTGAAACATCCACTTACATAGGTGGCTACTACAACCATGGCATTTGCACACACCGAAGTAAACTATTACATGAATAATTACATAGGTGGCTACTACACACATGAAATTTCCACACACCAATAAAGTAAACTATATATTACATGCATGATTAACTAGCATAAACGATCATCTGATCATCATCTACTTCTTGTGGCGCTTTCTCTGCTTGTGGCTCGATCCGGGCTCATCGATTTTGGTAACGAGGCACTTCCTCATGTCAACTATCCGCCTATGCATCTCATAGCATGTGTACACACTCTTGGCCGCGAACCTGAGGTGAGGTTCATCTAGTTGCCGCATCTAGGCCCTGTGCCAGGATAGGGGACTTGTTCTCTGGGCATCATGCTTCATCTTTTCATAGTAGGGATCGATGATGGCTGAGGCGAGTTCGACCAGGGAGTCCTTCATGCTGCCCCAGACCTTGTAGTGGTCACGGATTTCGACAAGGTTCTTGTAGGCCAAGCCCGTAACACGGAGCACGTTTACATCGTCGGTGGTTTCCACCATGGCGAACTTGTAGTCGGTGCTATTGACAAACCTGTTGAAACGGTCGCAAGGCTCTGTGGCCTTGCAGTAGTGGTAGATGAGGACATGATGGCCCACGCACAACCGGGCGACGGCAACCTTCTGATCTATGCCGGGACGACCGATGGTGTACTGGAGGTCGATGCCGACCACCTTGTACTTGTCTCGAGCAAGCAACTGCTCAACTCTGTTGATGTAGTCGTCCGCCACGGCCAGGTCGATTGTGTACACCAGCGAGAGATCTGTCTCCCTCGTGTGGGTCTCCACTCTATGCTCACCGAACTCCATTGGAGCGCCGCTGGACATCCCCTCTCTATGTGTCGTCGTGGGTGTGCTTGTTCTGTTGTGGGGCGCAATTGAAAGGTTGAAGAGTCCAAGGTTATAATGGCCACGGGAATTAAAGGGGAAGTCGGACGACCAGGAATAACGGTAGGCCCTGATGGCAGTGCTAGTTTGTAGCGCATAACTCCATCGTGTCTCGCGTAACTCCATCGTGTCGCACGTAATTGCATCGCGCGGCAATGCGCATGGCGCAACCGCATGCATATGGGCCCCCCGGCGTGATCGTGCGCACGCCCAACCGCTGGCAGAGCGCGCGTGGAGGGACACGAGCAGAGCGCTCCATGGTTGCCTCAACGGCGAGCAACCATACACACACACAACAGTTGAACGCGCAAGGAAAATATGTCCACAAGGCGTGCGCGCCGACGGACGCGAGCAGAGCGTGCCGCGGCGCCTAACGGCGAGCTCAACGCGATGCGGCACCTAACGACAAGCAGAGCTTGCCGAGGGACGCAAGCAGAGGCCGGCATAGTGATACGTGGCAAATAAGACAAAATGTGCGAGCGATGTCGGAGACATCAAGCACGAATCAGATTAGAGTTGCGTGTGCGTTATGTGGCATATAGTTGATCCATCCGAGCTGTTTGTGATGGAATAAGCCGTGTGTGTTGCGGGCAAACACTTGCTGGTATGTAACCTTAAATTTAACCAAAAAAGTGTAAATGCATGTTACAAAAACTGTATAGCTGGAAACTATGTTTAAATACGACTCCAACGATATAATCTTTGGTGACATGCATTCGTATTTTATTAGTTAAATCCTACTTATAAACCAGGACGAGGGTATAGTAGGTAATTAAACCACAAACGTTTTTTTTGTATTAACCGTATGTGTCAATGGCTCGGTGAAATCCCCCAAAATCCCAATGCTTACCGGCCTGCTATAAAAACCCTCACGGTCGGCGAGTCCTGCGTCGCATTTCCCCCTCCCCCCTAGTAGCTCATCTTGTGTGCTTCTCCCACAATCGCCAATGGCACCGGTCCGTCGTCGTCGCTCAGCCACTCTGCCGTCATCAGAGGACAACTCCAGTTGAGAGGCTACACCGCGGCGACGCCACAGTCCCCGGCGTAGTGTAGTGCATGTGGTGTCCTTGTTGGGTGTGCGTGGAACACCCACCACATGCTCCGCCGCCGCTGCCCGTCGGCAGCTGTTGCCGCCCGCCGTTGCCGCCACACCACCATCGAAAGCCAGGGCCATCTCCCGCTCCACCGCCACGGCCCGAAGGCGGGAGGTGGCCGTCATGGTCGCCACCCCACTGCCGGCCACCATGGCCACCACCCGCTACGCCACTGCGGCCCGAAGGCGGGAGGTGGTGCTCGTGGCCGCCACCCCATCATCGGCTGCCGTGGCCGCCAGTCCACCGTCGACCGCTGGGATCATCACCCGCTCCGCCACCACCGCCCGAAGGAGGGAGGCGGAGGTGGAGGCCCGCACGTGCGTCGACAACCTTGCGTGCTACATCGAGTTCCTACGGGAGGAGGATGAGCGCCTCGTCGAGCACGCAAAGAGCCTTACCGCAGCCGTGGCCGCAACACATGCAGACACAGAGGCGAGGAATCAGGAGATCTACGAGCAGTCCGACCGCTTCAAGAGGGATCGTCTGGAGTGACAGTGGGCATTCGAGCTGGCGAGCGTCGCTGAACATGCAGCAGCGGCAGGCACCGTATTGCATTTCTCCAGCTTGTCGGTATGCTCCTCCTCCTCCTCTGCCTCTTACTGAGCGCGCTCGGTAGAGGAGAGGGTGCCGAAAGTAGCACAAAGCCCCTTCGTGGTAGTAGTAGTATTTAGGGGCTATTTTGTTCAGTTCATCTGACTATAGATGTGTGGTCGAACTGTACAATGTACTTAAAATTAGCTATTATATATAGTTGAACTAGCTATTTTAGTACGTGGTTGGCAACAATTGGGGAAAAGTTTGGTCGGTTCAGCTGTTGAGTTGACTGTTTGTATAAATTAAGAACGACTGCTTAATCTATTAATGAAATCTATGCTTAATTACTGAATTTTAGTTGCAAAAATTAGATAGTGCTGGCGATTTCTAGCTGCATATTTTGACAAATCGCAGTGTTACAAGGATTGACAAATGGCAACATTACTAGATCAACAAATGTAAATCTTTCCAGTTTGACAAATGACAACATACTCAATATGACAAGTGCAAATCTTACCAAATTGTTTGTACGTGAATGCACACGGGTCATCCAAAACAACCGTTTGCATTGAAGGAGTACACAAATCCTGCGCTGTGGATTTTCCTCGACTTAAGGGGTAAGACCATAGCTCTCACTTTGCATACGGGTGTTCTATGTAAAATGTTTGTGATCAAGAGCTGCAGAAATCCTGCTCAACACATTTTCTCTTGGCTTCCTGGGGAAGCTGTAGGCACGCCTTCCGTTTAGTCAAGCACTCAAGCACCTGTCCGCATAGCACCTCCTAGCCATTAAAAGAGTGAGGTGTGGCATCACATGAATGGTTAACAGAACACACACAATTTAAATTATACAAAACGTTTGAGATGTTATAGTGGCAGCTATTTGTTTCAAAATGCCTTTGTTGGCTGTTATTCGAGTGCGCCTTCTCTCAAAATGGACACAAAAAATACCACAACATGTCGGGTTCCATTCCATTATAGCATGCCAAGTTTCATGAATTTCAGATGAGTTTTGGATGTACTAGAATTTAAAAACAAAGTATCTCAATGTTTTGCCGGCAATCAATAGTGCCCTGGTGTTTGAAATTCATTCCCATTTCTTGCATGGGACTTAAGCATGCCCCGAAGGACACAATTTGATTTTTCAACCAATTTATATGCACTGAATCTTGTGCATGTAGTTTGAATTTGAATTGTTGATGACCCACAAGTATAGGGGATCTATCATAGTCCTTTCGATAAGTAAGAGTGTCGAACCCAATAAGGAGCAGAAGGAAATGACAAGCAGTTTTCAGTAAGGTATTCTTTGCAAGCACTGAAATTATCGGTAACAAATAGTTTTGTGATAAGGTAATTCGTAATGGGTAACAACTAACAAAAGTAAACAAGGTGCAACAAGGTGTTGGGGAATGCAGTATTTCAAAAAAAAAATCCTACGATCACGCAAGATCTATCTAGGAGATGCATAGCAACGAGAAGGGAAGAGTATGTCTACGTACCCTCGTAGACCGAAAGCGGAAGCGTTATGAAACGCGGTTGATGTAGTCGAACGTCTTCGTGATCCAACCAATCAAGTACCGAACGCACAGCAACTCCACGATCTACACACGTTCAGCTCGATGACGTCCCTCGTACTCTTGATCCAGCTGAGGCCGAGGGAGAGTTTCGTCAACACTACAGTGTGATGACGGTGATGATGAAGTTACCGACGCAAGGCTTCACCTAAGCACTACAACGATATGACTGAGGTGGAATTCTGTGGAGGAGGGCACTGCACATGGCTAAACAATCAACTTGTGTGTCTATGGGGTGCCCCTTCCCCCGTATATAAAGGGGTGGAGGAGGGGGCCGGCCGGCCACCTTGGTCGCGCCCCAAGGGGGGAATCCTACTCCTACTAGGAGTAGGTTCCCCCTTTCCTAGTCCTACTAGGAGGGGGAAGGAATGGAGAGAGGGGAGGAAGGAAAGGGGGGCCGCCCCCCTCCCAATTCAGATTGGGCTTGGGCGGGCGCGCCCCTCCTCTTGGCATTCTCCTCTTTCTTCCACTAAAGCCCATTGTCGGTGTCAAAACCGGCGGATCTCGGGTAGGGGGTCCCGAACTGTGCGTCTAGGCCGGATGGTAACAGGAGGCAAGGGACACGAAGTTTTACCTAGGTTCGGGCCCTCTCGATGGAGGTAAAACCCTATGTCCTGCTTGATTAATATTGATGATATGGGTAGTACAAGAGTAGATCTACCACGAGATCGGAGAGGCTAAACCCTAGAAGCTAGCCTATGGTATGATTGTTGTCTATGTCGTCCTACGGACTAAAACCCTCCTGTTTATATAGACACCAGAGAGGGTTAGGGTTACGCAAAGTCGGTTACAATGGTAGGAGATCTGTATATCCATATCGCCAAGCTTGCCTTCCACGCCAAGGAAAGTCCTTTCCGGACACGGGACGAAGTCTTCAATCTTGTATCTTCATAGTCCAGGAGTCCGGCTGAAGGTATAGTCCGGCCATCCGGACACCCCCTAATCCAGGACTCCCTCAGTAGCCCCTGGACCAGGCTTCAATGACGACGAGTCCGGCGCGCAGTTTGTCTTCGGCATTGCAAGGCGGGTTCCTCCTCCAAGTACTTCACAAAGATAGTGTCCGGCTCTGCAAAATAAGTTTCCACATATTTCCATAGAGAGAACAATATTTACACAAATCTAATCTGCTGACGTATTCCGTAGTGTGACACACCACGACCAAGCCTTTGTCCGAGTCGTTTCATTATCCCACCTCAGCGCGTTATGCGAGGCGGTTTCCTTGGCACGTCTTGTCAAAGCAGAGATCGTGTCCCCTTATTCCGGGATTCTCATCAATACGGGCGTGGGTAACCCAACCGCACTATTGATTGCGGCGCTTGGAGATAAGCGAGTTTTACCAGGCTGGTGGGGACATGTAGTTGTGTCCACCCATATAAGGGGATAAGGATCCACCTTTCCACCTACGCCTTCTTCCTCCTTTGCCTATCCATTCTTGCGCACTCGAGCTCCAGCGCCCAAGTCCGCACTCTCACCTCAACCTTCTCCAGCCATGTCCGGAGCAGGAGGCAAGTGGATGGTCTCCTCCGTCACGGAGGGACATATCAAAGAGCTGAGGAAGGCCGAATACCTGTCTAACGACATCGCGTACCGGCTTCCCGAAAAGGGGCAGCTCATCCCCACCCCTAGGCCCCATGAGAGGGTGGTGTTCCTCCCCCATTTCCTCCACGGACTCGGCTTCCCTCTTCACCCATTTGTCCGAGGGCTCATGTTCTACTACGGCCTGGATTTCCATGATCTGGCCTCGAACTTCATCCTCAACATCTCGACGTTTATTGTCGTGTGCGAGGCTTTCCTCCGCATCCGCCCCCATTTCGGCCTATGGCTCAAGACGTTCAATGTCAAGCCGAAGGTGGTGCGCGGCAACCAGGCGGAGTGCGGAGGCGCCATGGTTGGCAAGATGGCCAACGTCTTAAGGCTCGAGGGCTCCTTTGTGGAGACCTTGAAGGGGTGGCAATCGGGGTGGTTTTACATCACCGAGCCGCGCGACCCCGAATGGGTCGCACCCCCCGAGTTTCGATCCGGCCCCCTACGTGGCTCACCTCCTGGAAGGAGATGGGCCTGTCGTGGGGTAAGAAAGGAGAGTTGACCGGACTCCAAACATGCATCCAAACCCTGGTGGACAAGAAGCTCAAACTTGTCAATGTAATCCAGGTTATGCTCATCCGCCTGATCCTCCCGTGTCAACAACAGGCTTTCACCCTGTGGGAGTTCGACCCAGCGCGACGCCAAACTCTGAGCAGGCTCTTCGGCACGACGTACGAAGATGCCTGGAAGGTGCTTTTCAAGGGCGCCGAGGCCCCCGCATCCTCTACTGAGGATCGCGGATTCAGTATGTAGCGTCACACTCATGCGGTAAGTTGTTTTTTCCTTTTACAGGGTATCAATTTTTCATAGTTTGACTCCATGTGGGATCTAAGCTCCCTTACCTTTGACAGGATTGGCAGGTGACCTCCATACAGATCAACTGTCCGGCTCCTTTGCCCGAAGGCCCAGCGGACGCTTGCTTGGCGAAGCTGCTGGTTCCGGCACCCTATGTGGTGCCGGAGAAGAAGGCCGCGAAAAAGGCCACGGGGACTCGAAAGAGTGCCCGGTGCCAGGAGGTGTCGGATCCATCATCCGGCGATTCTGAGGCGCATTCCTCTCGTGAAGACGAGGAGGAAGAAGAAGAGACCTCTCCCCCTCTAGCGGGAGGAGAGAAGAAAAGGAAGGCCGCCCTCTCTGGGGAGGCCAGAGGGTCCAAGAAGGGGCAAACCCTTCCTCCGGACTACTCCACCGACACCGACGACGGCGGAGAGGAGTGGCAGCCCAGGGCCAAGCCCCTGGCAAAATCGTAAGTATCCGGATACTGGAGTAATTCATAGTATTCGTTTATTGCACAGCTTTCCCTTACGCCGAATATGTTTATGCAGCCCACCCAAAGACCGACTCGACGCGTCATCGAGCGGCTCACTGGATTCGTCGGATGTGAACTCGCTTCCGACGGCTTTCTCCACCCGCCCTACGGACGACACCGAAGTGTTGTCCCAACAGGTCCCAATCCGGGAGGAGGTTGTCCTGGAGGCGCCGCAAGGCGACCTCCCAGACTCCAGGAGTAAAGGGGATGAAACCCCCCAGGGCTCCAAGTCCGGCTCTAGGCCGGACACCGCTCCGGAACCTTCAAAGGTTCCAGAGTCCGGCGGGGGACCTCCTTCTAAGAGGAGCAAGCCCACCGCCCCGGTGACCCCCATCCAACCGGAGGCGCCGGACAATATGTTGGAGGCGCTCCAAGGCGCCTCCATCAACGAGGAGCACCGCACTATTATGAGTGCAGTGGTCCAGAAGGTTCATTCCGCCAAGAGCGGACTGACTGAAGCTTGTACTAGCCTTTTAACAGGCTTTGAGGCAAGTAAAGAATGTGTAAATAATATTACCGCATAGACAGTAGCCCCTGATGCTCTGTTTGGCGTCCGGGAAGAAAAGCCGAATAGAGGATCAAATAAAATTCGCAGGAGTCTAACAAAAAGGAGTCAATATGCGTATGCATGCTTCTCTGCTTGCGTCCGCCGTACTAACTGCGAAAGTGGACACGCTAAAGCAGAACCTCAAGCGGTCCGAGCAAGAGCTCGGGCGTGTCAAGAAGCAGCTCGAGGACAATGAAGGTAAGAGATACCTTGTTTAAATATATATAAAAAGGCGCAATTGCAAAAAATGACAGGACTATCGTGGCTATTGTAGGGGCCACGTCTGAGGTGGCAACCCTTAAGCAGGTGCTGGCCGAGGCCGAGAAGAGGGTGGCCACGGAGCGCACCGAGCGGAAGAAGTATGAGGCCGAGGTTGGCAAGGTACGGCAAGAGCTCCAGGCTCTCATGAAAAAGCATGAGAGTTTGGAGCTTGACTCAAAGACGCGAGCGTCCGAGCTCGCGACGGCTATTGGAAATGCCAAGTCTGCCAAAGCCGAATCCCCAAAAACCCTCTAGGAGTTGGATGAGGTGAAAAAGATAGCAGTGGGTAAGGCATTCTTTATGCAAAGCAAACACATAAACGTGAGTTACTTGTTACTTACCCGAAACCGGAGCTCTCCAGGAGCGTTCGCAGATCTTCCCCGGAGTGTATCCGATGCCGCCGCATTCTATCGAGCCAAGGAGGGCAGCTCGACAAAGAAGGTGTTCTGGTCTCAGTATGCTGAGGCCGAACACCCCGTACCCCTGAGCGACCAGCTAAAGCAGCTGGTCGAGCTCCACAAGGCGGCCGAACAGGCCATGAAGGGCCTCTTGGTTCGGCTGTGGCCTGGAGAGGCTCCGCCTAGGAGCTATTTCGGGCTGGTGCGGCGGCTGGTGGAGGCCTGTCCAAGGCTCGAAGTCATCAAGCGCTCCGTCTGCATTGGAGGTGCACGTAGGGCCCTTTCCCATGCTAAGGTGCACTGGGGCAAGCTGGATGCCGAGAAGCTTGTGAAGGACGGGCTACCACCGGGGAAAGAGCATCGCAAGCCCGAGAATTACTATAAGGATATTCTGAAGGGTGCCTGCCTTGTTGCGGATGAATGTTCTAGGGATGTAATTTTTAAGTGAAACTTGCTCGTTTTGTCCTGTGCGCTGAAAACTTGTTCATATGCGCTAAGCAATGCTGTTTGTAATTTAAAATATTACCTTCTGTGCAGCTGTTTATCAATTCTGAGAGATGGCAAGTCGTCGGCTTCTGCCCCCATGCCGCTAGTGCTGGGGTGTTTGGGGATAAACCTGAGCGCTCTTTTTCCCATGTTTGGGTCCTTCAAGGGAGGCGCTCAGCCCAACGAACAAGGCAATCGGACTATAATGCGTGAACGCTCTCACTTAGCCATAGAATTCTATAATTTTAAATTTCGGCGAAGCCCCTGGTATTTGGAAGACCGAGTTCGGGGCACTATCCACGCCTTGGCCAGACAGAGCCGGCTCCTCGCCCTAAGCGGCATAAGTCTTTAGGGACTTGAAAAACCTCTCGAACAGCGACCAGCTCTCGCTTCATCATGACAGTCAGTTTTAGCTTTCTCCACTGAGGTGCTCGACCCAGCTCAACTGGGGCACAATCGCAGTGGTTCTCCTAGTGCTACCTTAGCCGATATAGCGGAACGTAAGGCACCAAAACATAGGAGCCGGGCAAACCCAACTATTGACCCAAGACATGATTCGGAGCCGATGCATATAATGCTATAATTTCGGGGTGCCACACTTGTTAAAGTGTTCGGACTTCTCACACCATATTGAGGGGTACTAAAGCCCCTGGCGTATTTTGGCCGTACCAACGTGTACGGGTGCAATATGTCGTTAAGGAACATATATATATATATAGAAAAAAGGTAATGCAAAAATAGACAAAAGCTATGCATTGTTTATTAAAAAGGGGCTGCGGTCAAAGCAGAATGATACAAATAATGCGATAAGTGGAAGGTTGGACTATTTAACATGTCCGTTCCAGGGGCAAGCTGTGGAATAGTATGCAGAACAGGTATACTGCTCGTGATAGAGACCACCTGGGAGTTCCGTGATGCGGCGTGGCTTGTTTGCTTCCCTGGTTCTTGCATCATTTGTGCGGCAATTGAACTGCCGAACAGGCCTTCCGAAGGATGGAGTCCTGCAAGTAAGAGAAAATTAAAAAAAAATCGGCAGCCCCTGGTATGATTTAAGCCGTGTTTCGGGCGTGCCGTGACGGTGCTCCTCCCCCTGTACCCATGGTATCTCTAGAGCGTAGTTATGTACGCGAAGTACTGGCGTCACCTTTTTGCGAGGGTTGGGGTTGGGGCCGCATTGCTACGCCTGCTCGGATCGTGCCAGGCGGTCTTGTTGTAGGTTACTCCGGGCGCGCTTGACGGTGTCCGGTCCTTTAATGGCCGGACTGGAGAACTTCCTGGAGAGGCTGCTTTGTACTTCCGCTGCTAGGGCCGCCGTGTGCTCCTCCGTTCGGAGGGAGCGTTCGGTGTTTCCATTGACCGTAATTACTCCTCGAGGGCCTGGCATCTTGAGCTTAAGGTATGCGTAGTGCGGTACCGCATTGAACTTGGCGAATGCGGTTCGCCCGAGCAGTGCGTGATAACCACTGCGGAACGGGACTATGTCGAAGATTAACTCCTCGCTTCGGAAATTATCCGGAGATCCGAAGACCACTTCAAGTGTGACTGAGACTGTACAGTTGGCCTCTACACCTGGTATTACGCCTTTAAAGGTCGTTTTGGTGGGCTTAATCCTCGAGGGATCTATGCCCATTTTCTGCACTCTATCCTGGTAAAGCAGGTTCAGGCTGCTGCCGCCGTCCATAAGGACTCTAGTGAGATGAAATCCGTCAATAATTGGGTCTAGAACCAATGCGGCAAATCCGCCATGACGGATGCTAGTGGGATGGTCCCTTCGATCAAAGGTGATCGGGCAGGAGGACCATGGGTTGAACTTTGGGGCGACTGGCTCTACCGCGTATACGTCCCTTAGCGCGCGCTTCCGTTCCCTTTTGGGGACGTGGGTTGCGTATATCATGTTCACCGTCCGCACTTGTGGGGGAAAACCCTTCTATACACTGTTGTTCGGCGGCTGGGGCTCCTCGTTGTCTTTGCTATGCGGCCCCTTGTCTTCATTTTCAGCATTTAACTTGCCTGCCTGCTTGAACACCCAACAATCCCTGCTGGTGTGATTGGCCGATTTTTCGGGGGTGCCATGTATCTGGCACAAGCGGTCGAGTATTCGGTCCAAACTGGACGGGCCCCTAGGATTCCTTTTGAATGGCCTTTTCCGTTGACCGGATTTAGAGCCTCTGAATCCGGCATTAACTACCGTATCCTCAGCATTGTCGCTGTTAATGCGGCGCTTCTGCTTGTTACGACACGACCTGCCACTGCTGTCCCTGGTGTCCGAATTACCAGGGTTCTTGGTCATGTTGTTGCTACGAGCAAGCCAGCTGTCTTCTCACACACAAAAGTGGGTCATGAGTGTTGTGAGTGCTGCCATAGATTTCGGCTTTTCCTGTCCAAGGTGCCGGGCCAGCCACTCGTCATGGATATTGTGCTTGAAGGCTGCTAGGGCCTCCGCGTCCGGACAGTCGACTATTTGATTTTTCTTTGTTAGGAACTGTGTCCAGAATTGCCTGGCTGATTCCTCTGGCTGCTGAATTACGTGAGTTAGGTCATCGGCGTCTGGGGGTCGCACGTAAGTGCCCTGGAAATTGTCGAGGAATGCGGCTTCCAGGTCCTCCGAACAATTGATTGATCCTGTTGGCAAGCTGTTAAGCCAATGCCGAGCTGGTCCTTTAAGCTTGAGTGGGAGGTATTTGATGGCGTGGAAATCATCACCACGGGCCATGTGGATATGAAGGAGATAATCCTTGATCCATACCGCAGGATCTGTTGTGCCATCATATGATTCGATGTTTATGGGTTTGAAACCCTCAGGGATTTTATGATCCATTATTTCGTCTCTGAAGCATAGTGGGTGTGCGGCGCCTCTATACTAGGCTATATCACGACGTAGCTCCAATGAGCTTTGTCTACTGTGTTTGGCCCTACCGAATTTGTGGCCGGTGTGACGGTTATCGTCTCGAGCCGTGGGGCGCCCACGCGATCCATAGATCGATCTTGTTTGCCTTGCCTTGTCCTCCAACATATCTCGTAAGTTCGACGCATATTCCCGTGCCTTGGTACGGGGTGCGGCTTGAGTGGAGGGCCGAGAGGCCTCTCTGTCACGGCCACGAGGTGGCCGGTCGACCGCATCAAGTGCTTCCTCCTCTAATCGTGGTAGCAACCTGCGCTTTGGGTAGCTCTTGGAGGGGCGTTCGAGTTTATGCTCCTCGGCCACAAGGACTTCAGTCCATCTGTAGAGTAGCAAATCTTGATCAGCTCTAAGCTGTTGCTGCTTTTTCTTGAGGCTTCTGGCCGTGGCCATAAGCCTGCGTTGAAAACGCTCTTGCTCGACGAGATCCTCTGGCATGACGAATTCGTCGTCGTTGAGGCTTGCCTTGTCTTCGGAGGGAGGCATATAATTATCGTCCTCGACCTCTATGTCAGCCACTTTCTCATGAGGGCTGGTTTCTCCATCCTCCTATGCTAAATCTCACTGGAGGGGGTTTTCTTTGGCGCTTTCCGGAGTATTATTATCTCCCGTGCTGGAATCGCCGCATTTGTTTTGGCGGGATTTTGAGCGGCGGTGCTGACGCTGGCGCTTAGGCTGTTTCTTGGAGGGGTCATCCTCCGCTGTTCCGTCGCCATCTCCTTCTTCTGGGGTGTCCACCATCTATATGTCATATGACGAGGTGGCTTTCCAGGGCCTAGTAGGCGCTGGTTCTTCATTATCTCCTTCATCGGTGTCCATACCGTCGATGTCTTCGGAGTCGAAGTCGAGCATGTCGGTTAAATCATCGACAGTGGCTACAAAGTGGGTGGTGGGTGGGCTTTGAATTTCTTCATCGTCTGTACCCCAACCTTGCTGACCGTAGTCTGGCCAGGGCTCTCCTGATAAAGAGAGAGACTCCGGTGTCTTCAGAATATCGCCGAAAGGCGAGTGCTGAAAGATGTCCGCGGCAGTAAACTCCATGATCGGCGCCCAATAAGATTCGATCGGCGGGGGCACGAAGGGTTCGGAGTCTAGAGAGGAGTCCGGCTCCTTGGAGTCACGAGTCTCGCGGAGTGCGGGGCTGGTGTTTGGCTCAATCACCGTTGGGATCGCAGCCCCTGAGGCGGCGTCCACCCGCCCATCCTCGATCCGCACCGTTGTCTCCGAATTAAGGGTCAAAGCCGATGCGGGTGCGGCCTCCAGGGCACTGTTCGGCGGCAGAGCTTGATCATGCTCGTCGGGACAGTGTGGCGCGCTCGGCAGTGGCTCAAATCCGTCGAAGATCAAGTCCCCGTGGATGTCAGCCGTGTAGTTTAAACTTCCAAATCTGACCTGACGACCAGGGGCGTAGCTTTCGATCTGCTCCAGATGGCCAAGTGAATTGGCCCGCAGTGCGAAGCCGCCGAAGATGAAGATCTGTCCGGGGAGGAAGGTCTCACCCTGGACTGCATCGCTATTGACGATCGTAGGAGCCATCGAGCCTGACGGCGACGACACAGAGGAACTCTCAATGAAAGCACCAATGTCGGTGTCAAAACCAGCGGATCTCGGGTAGGGGGTCCCGAACTATGCGTCTAGGCCGGATGGTAACTGGAGGCAAGGGACACGAAGTTTTACCCAGGTTCGGGCCCTCTCAATGGAGGTAAAACCCTACGTCCTGCTTGATTAATATTGATGATATGGGTAGTACAAGAGTAGATCTACCACGAGATCGGAGAGGCTAAACCCTAGAAGCTAGCCTATGGTATGATTGTTGTCTATGTCGTCCTACGGACTAAAACCCTCCGATTTATATAGACACCGGAGAGGGTTAGGGTTACGCAAAGTCGGTTGCAATGGTAGGAGATCTGTATATCCGTATTGCCAAGCTTGCCTTCCACGCCAAGGAAAGTCCTTTCCGGACACGGGACGAAGTCTTCAATCTTGTATCTTCATAGTCCAGGAGTCCGGCTGAAGGTATAGTCCGGCCATCCGGACACCCCCTAATCCAGGACTCCCTCACCCATGTAGGCCCATTAAGCCCCCGGGGGGTTCCGTAACCTCCCGGCACTCCGGTAAATGCCCGAACTCATCCGAAACCATTACTTTGTCCAAACATAGCCTTCCAATATATCGATCTTTATGTCTCGACCATTTCGAGACTCCTCATCATGTCCGTGATCACATCCAGGACTCCGAACTACCTTCGGTACATCAAAACACATAAACTCATAATACCGAACGTTAAGCGTGCGGACCCTACGGGTTCGAGAACTATGTAGACATGACCGAGACTCACTTCCGGTCAATAACCAATAGTGGAACCTGGATGCTCATATTGTTTCCTACATATTCTACGAAGATCTTTATCGGTCAAACCACATAACAACATATGTTGTTCCCTTTGTCATCGGTATGTTACTTGCCCGAGATTCGATCGTCAATATCTCAATACCTAGTTCAATCTCATTACCGGCAAGTCTCTTTACTCATTCCGTAATGCATCATCCTGCAACTAACTCATTAGTCATGTTGCTTGCAAGGCTTATAATGATGTGCATTACCGAGAGGGCCCAGAGATACCTCTCCGACAATCGGAGTGACAAATCCTAAGCTCGATCTATGCCAACTCAACAAACACCATCGAAGACACCTGTAGAGCATATTTATAATCACCCAGTTACGTTGTGACATTTGATAGCACACTAAGTGTTCCTCCGGTATTCGGGAGTTGCATAATCTCACAGTCATAGGAACATGTATAAGTTATGAAGAAAGCAATAGCAATAAACTAAATGATCATAGTGCTAAGCTAACAGATGGGTCAAGTCAATCACATCATTCTCTAATGACGTGATCCCGTTCATCAAATGACAACTCTTGTCCATATCTAGGAAACTTAATCATCTTTGATTAACGAGTTAGTCAAGTAGAGGCATACTAGTGACACTTTGTTTTTCTATGTATTCACACATGTACTAAGTTTCCGGTTAATACAATTCTAGCATGAATAATAAACATTTATCATGATATAAGGAAATATAAATAACAATTGTATTATTGCCTCTAGGGCATATTTCCTTCACAAGGTGGCCCAATCCTTTTTGTATCAAAGGACAAGCCTGGACAAAATCTTATATAAAGGAAAGCGCTCCCGAGGACACACGGGAATTATCGTCAAGCTAGTTTTTCATCATGCTCATATGAATCACGTTCGTTACTTTGATAATTTGATATGTGGGTGGACCGGTGCTTGGGTACTGCCCTTCCTTGGACAAGCATCCCACTTATGATTAACCCCCCTCGCAAGGATCCACAACTGTGAAAGAAGAATTATGGTAAACCAAACCATAGCATGAAACATGTATATGGATCCAAATCAGCCCCTTACGAAGCAACGCATAAACTAGGGTTTAAGATTCTGTCACTATAGCAACCCATCATCTACTTATTACTTCCCAATGCCTCCCCCTAGGCCCAAACAATGGTGAAGTGTCATGTAGTCGACGTTCACATAACACCACTAGAGGAAAGACAACATACATCTCATCAAAATATCGAACGAATACCAAATTCACATGACTACTTATAAGAAGACTTCTCCTATGTCCTCAGGAACAAATGAAACTACTAGCAAATTATATTCGTGTTCATGATTAGAGGGGTATTAATGTGCATAAAGGATCTGGACATATAATCTTCCACCGAATAAACCAACTAGCATCAACTACAAGGAGTAATCAACACTACTAGCAACCCACAGGTACCAATCTGAGGTTTTGAGACAAAGATCGGATACAAGAGATGAACTAGGGTTTGAGAGGAGATGGTGCTGGTGAAGATGTTGATGAAGATTGACCCCCTCCCAATGAGAGGATCGATGGTGATGATGATGGTGACGATTTCCCCCGCCCGAAGGGATGTTTCCCCGGCAGAACAGCTCCGTCGGAGCCCTAGATTGGTTCCGCCAAGGTTCCGCCTCGAGACAGCGGCGCTTCGTACCGAAAGCTTTCTTCTGATTTTTTTCCAGCGCAAAAGACACCTTATACCAGAAGATGGGCATCGGGGGGCTTGTAGGTGCCCACGAGGCACGGGGCGCGCCCAGGGGGTAGCGCGCGCTCTCCACCCTCGTGGACAGTGGGTGGCCCCCTCCGGTGCTTTCTTCGCCCATTATTTTTAATATATTCCAAAACTAACTTTCATGGAGTTTCGGGACTTTTGGAGTTGTGTAGAATAGGTCTCTAATATTTGCTCCTTTTCCAGCCCAGAATTCCAGTTGTCGGCATTCTCCCTCTTCATGTAAACATTGTAAAATAAGAGAGAAAAGGCATAAGTATTGTGACATAATGTGTAATAACAACCCATAATGCAATAAATATCGATATGAAAGCATGATGCAAAATGGACGTATCAATTATGCACATGAAATGCCTAGAAAACCCAGTTAATGTATAAAAACGTCAAATGAACCTCAAAAAATTCCGAAAGTAAACACAGCACTCCTGTTGTTCTATGTTGACACTAGAAATTTTTTGAAAGCAATAAGAGGCAACAAATATCTTTTCGTCCCCAAAGGTGGCACGGTCCCTACCGAAACCATGACGCTTGTTGTGAGAAGCTAAGGTTTGTGAGAAGCTTATACCCAAACCTACCCCAAATGGGACAAATTTTTTACCACGGCATGTTGATGCCGCTCCATGATAGAGTGCCAAGTTTCATGAATTTTAGACGAGATTTGGATTTACTAGAATTTAAAGACCAGGTATTTCAATGTTTTATCGGCAATCAACATCGCCCTGGTGTTTGAAATTCATTCCCATTTCTTGCATGGGACCTAAGCATGCCCCGAAGGACACATATTTGATTTTTCAACCAATTTATATGCACTGGAGCTTGTGCATGTAGTTCAAATTTGAATTATGCACATGAAATGCTTACAAAACCCAGTTAATGTATAAAAACGTCAAACGAACCTCGAAAAAATCCGAAAGTAAACACAACACTCCTGTTGTTCTATGTTGACACTAGAAATTTTTTGAAAGCAATAAGAGGCAACGGATATCGTTTCGTCCCCAAAGGTGGCACGTTCCCTACCGAAACCATCACGCTTGTTGTGAGAAGCTAAGGTTGTGAGAAGCTTATATCCAAACCTGCCCTAGGGAATTTTTTTACCACGGCATGTTGATGCCGCTCCATGATAGCATGCCAAGTTTCATGAATTTTAGACGAGTTTTGGATTCACTAGAATTTAAAAACCAGGTATCTCAATGTTTGCGGCCGAGTGACGGTGGCAGGGTGTTTGAAATTCATTCCCATTTCTTGCATGGGACCTAAGCATGCAACCAAGGACACATATTTTATTTTTCAACCAGTTTATATGCACTGGAGAATGTGCATGTAGTTTAAATTTGAATTATGCACATAAAATGCTTGGAAAACCCAGTTAATGTATAAAAATGTCCAAACGAACCCCGAAAAATTCCAAAATTTAACATAACACTCCTGTTGTTCTATGTTGACACTCGAATTTTTTTGAAAGCAATAAGAGGCAATGGATATTGTTTCGTCCGCAAAGGTGGCACGTTCCCTACCGAAACCATCACGCTTGTTGTGAGAAGCTTATGCCCAAACCTGCCCCAAATGGGACAAAAATTTTACCACAGCATGTTGATGCCGCTCCATGATAGCATGCCAAGTTTCATGAATTTCAGATGAGTTTTGGATTTACTAGAATTTAAAAACCAGGTATCTCAATGTTTGCGGCCGAGTGACAGTGGCAGGGTGTTTGAAATTCATTCTCATTTCTTGCATGGGACCTAAGCATGCAACCAAGGACACATATTTGATTTTTCAACCAGTTTATATGCACTGGAGAATGTGCATGTAGTTCAAATTTGAATTATGCGCATAAAATGCATGGGAAACCCAGTTAATGTATAAAAATGTCCAAACGAACCCTGAAAAATTCCAAAATTAAACACAACACTCCTTTTGTTCTATGTTGACACTTGAAATTTTTTGAAAGCAATAAGAGGCAACGGATATCGTTTCGTCCCCAAAGGTGGCACGTTCCCTACCGAAACCATCACACTTGTTGTGAGAAGCTCTGGTTTGTGAGAAGCTTATACCAAAACCTGCCCCAAATGGGACAAAATTTTTACCACGACATGTTGATGCCGCTCCCTAATAGCAGGCTAAGTTTCATGAATTTCAGACGAGTGTTGGACTTACTATAATTTAAAAACCAGGTATCTCAATGTTTGCGGCCGAGTGACGGTGGCAGGGTGTTTGAAATTCATTCCCATTTCTTGCATGGGACCTAAGCATGCAACTAAGGACACATATTTGATTTTTCAACTAGTTTATATGCACTGGAGAATGTGCATGTAGTTGAAATTTGAATTATGCACATAAAATGCTTGGGAAACCCAGTTAATGTATAAAAATGTCCAAACGAACCCTGAAAAATTCCAAAATTAAACACAACACTCCTGTTGTTCTATTTTGACACTCAGAATTTGTTGAAAGCAATAAGAAGCAACGGATATCATTTCATCCCCAAAGGTGGCACGTTCCCTACCGAAACCATCATGCTTGTTGTGAGAAGCTCTGGTTTGTGAGAAGCTTATACCCAAACCTGCCCCAGATGGGGCAAAATTTTTACCACGGCATGTTGATGCCGCTCCATGATAGCATGCAAAGTCTCATGAATTTCAAACGAGTTTTGGATTTACTAGAATATAATAACCAGGTATCTCAATGTTTGCGGCCGAGTGACGGTGGTAGGGTGTGTGACATTCATTCCCATTTCTTGCATGGGACCTAAGCATGCAACCAAGGACACATATTTGATTTTTCAACCCGTTTATTGCACTGGAGCATGTGCATGTAGTTCAAATTAGAATTATGCCCCTGAAATGCCTACAAAACCAAGTTAATGTATAAAAACATCCAGACGAACCCTGAATAATTCCATTTTTTACGACACACCTATAGTTGCATGTTCACTTCAGATAGAAGTTCTAGCAATTCAAACACCATCCTTTGTAGCCGTGACCCCATTACGTAATTCAAATCAAGATGATAAATTGAGTAGATCTCACACAGTTTATTATCACCAATCATGTGAGATGCAGCACAAAATATCTTGGAGCACCGTCGGTGTATAGTACGCCTATGGCTTACGCGAGAATGTGTGTTAGCTACAGTCCACAGCCGGCGTGTCAAGCACACTAGCTCACTCCCCAAATATCATTTCACTGTTCATTCATCGCCGGTGAAAGATGAGGATGTGGACCCACGTCGTGAGGGCAACTTAGGTGGCCCACTCTGGCGAGAGCGTGGCCGCAGCCGCTAGGCGCGTGCTAACAAGCTTCATGAGGGTGATCGTAGTCTGCGTTCGGGCGTCCAAGGCAGCCCAAACGACCGCTGTTGCTTCTCAAGCGACGGCAGCAGCATCTGCCTCGGGGATAGCAACTGGCAAGAGCGGCATAACAGCTGTTTGTTCCGCAGCGGCGACCTTAGGCCTGATGGAGGCCACCCACTACCATGTTGAGGCCGTCCATGCCTAGCTCATGGCGGTCACCGCACAAATTGAGCGAAGCTTCTCCGACAACGGTCGGCAAGCCACGGCCGAACAGTTGGCAATCACCGAGAGATTTCGAGCAGTCGTCCGTTCCTGTGCGGCATACCTTGCCACGATGGAGCCCTCCCAGAGCCCAGATTGCGACCGCCCACGCCATGCTCATGGCAGCCTATTCCAAAGATATGGCGGACGCGGATGGCGAGATGCTTGCCGAGTAAGGTGCAATTGATGCCATGGAGCCCCTTCCCTAGGAGATCGTCGGGCGTGAGCTATACATGGAGGCGGCGGCGGAGATCAACGAGCACCAGCCGTAGTAGTACTCTTTGTTTTGTTTAATTAAGAGCACCAACCTTTAATTTGTTAGAGTAATTTTTAGGTCAGCTAGCTCTGTTTAATTGCTGAACTTGCTCGATTAAGAAGTTAGTCTCCTTTGTGTAACCAAATTATGCAATGACGTGCATGACCACTGTAACCAGGGAAATTCGAACCAAAATTTTTGATGTTCAAACTCAACACACACGGGTTAAGCTATCTGAATCGTCTGTGATGTTCACATGTCGTACAAAGTTCTGAATAAGGGACCGTGTCTGATGACACTTTGCGCGCCAATTTTTTCGCTGAAGCGATTCCAAATTTTCAGCTTTCGCGGAAATATCTACCTACCCGCCCCCTCCCCCTTACCAAAAGCCACATTTCCCCTGTTTCCGCCTTCCTTTCCAAGTTGAAACCTTCACTCCTTGTTTGCAGCGCTGCCTCCTCACTGGCGACCCTCCTCCATGCTGCTTGGCCTCGCCTATCCAGGCAGGTAATCCACACCCGACCCCCATCGTCCTTCTCCTTCCACATCCCACATGCCCGGACCGCCGGTGCGACACCTTCCACCCAAATCACCGACCCCTTCACCAAATAAGCGCCGCCCTAAGCCATGGTGCACGCGGTATAGCCAGGATCCCAAGGACCATTTGGCAGCGGAGAAGAAAATCGCGGCCACATGCACGGATGAGGTCGTGATGGCTGCCATTCGTGTCGACCCCCAGATCTTGGAGGAGCACCTCGCGATCAAGGCCACCGTCGACGCCTCGCGCGCCGCCGATGCAACGTGGTTGGCTGTTTGGTTCAATTCTGCAATGCGATGTTCAATTGTTGTGGGTGCATTCTTTTATTGTATACCATGTGAGAAATAAATTGAATTTGGCTGTAGTAAATACATGACAAAAAATACAATTGCTATATTTCCAAGTTGTTAAGCATGCTTGGTTTGGTTAACTGTCTGATCTTCTATTAGGAGTATGTTATATTGTGTAATGTGGTGCTCATTTAATGTTTAGTTCATTTGTTGTGGTGTTTAGCTAGCTGCTTGGTTCAATTCTACACTGCGATGTCCAATTGTCGTGGGTAGAATTTTGTATTGTTGTGTATGTGAGGAATAAATCAATTTGGCTGCACTTAATACATGAGAAACATATACAAGTGCTATATTTCCTAGTTCTTAATCATGCTTGGTTTGGATAAATGGGTTTTTCATGTGGCTTGAATTAATCTGATGAATCGGCAATGTGCTTATTTTTCATCAACATATTTTACTGATAGCATGCGAACTCTTACTTAACCTGATGACTAACTACCTTATATGTGTTGCAGGGAAACAATGGGAAGCACTAAGGTTTACAATCAAGGTTAGCACGTGCATGGTCCGTTGTCTAATAGCACATTATTGGGCAATTGCAGGAACCATTCTAATATTTAGGTTTTTAACAATTTGGTCCTGCACATGTAGGTCCTGCTGTCAGAGGTTTTGACCAACTGTTCGACCCTTTTTGCATATGGGGAAATGAGTTGTCCATGAATATCAGACATGTCAATAATCTCAGAAAGATTTTTAGGGTAAAGAAATTAGCGACAAAAAACAACAAGATCTTTGTCTGCACAAGGAAGAAGACATCAGTTCACTACAGGATGGTACTAACTATTATACCTTGCCTTTTTATTACTTTGCCCCATTTCCAATATAGAGAAGATACTTATGCACATCCTTGTTTTTAGGCCTTTCCAAAGAAGTTCAACGATGATTACCTCTCAAACCACCTTATGGTCAGCAGGCGAGGAAGGTATTCATACAACACCCACGGTTCAATATTGAAGTGTTCCTGAAGAGGACGAAGGATGGACGATAAATCATCCACATGCACTGGCCTAAAGTTACAAAGACCTTCAACATCAATGAAGGCTCAATATTCGCCTTCTAATTCAGCAGTTTTCCAGATGAGATACATCTGTCTATGTACCGTCTATGATGCTAATTTCGAAAGGTTATAGATGTTGCATGTGAAACTTGGTCCTGGTGTAGTTGTGTAATGGGGTAGCTAAGTGTCGAAGCTATATGATGTTGTACTATGATGTATTTCAATTATGAAAATGAAATATATTGTGTGCTTAATATGAAATGTCAATTATATTAGTAAATGGATCATGAATAATCAGATAATTAGCCTGCTAATTGGGTTTTTCTATTGCAAACGGTTGTTGAAAAAATACCGTGGGCGATGACCACAGGAAACACACACAATTTCTAGGAATAAACCGTGTTGGATCAATGAACAATCACACCCGACTTTCTCTTGAAAAATGTTTGTGTTAGGCCACCTTGCGCCAACGTTTACCCCATACATACTGTGTGTGATGGATAGCCTTTGCCACACAGTTTCTTCTACGGACCATGTGTGATGCATTCAATGACGCAAACGATTTAACAGGAAAAATTGTGTGTGATGTACCTGTGAATGGAAACGTTTTTCTTGGAGAAACTGTGGGGGATGTACATACGAACGGAAACCTTTAGCGGGGACTGACTGTGTGGGATGTACTTGCGACTGGAAACAATTTTGCCGTATAATTGTATTTTTAGCTCTACTGTACGTATTTCCGTATCTGAGCGCTCGCCTGTTGCACACGACCTCATTTTGCCGAGCGTGTGTGCCATGAGGGCATATCCCCGACGGTTTCTGGGTCATGTGGGAAGGAGACCCCTATCGCCCACACTTACTAGGCGGCGGTTCCAAATGCCGTCGCGGAAAGGGGTTAAAAACCGTTTGTATAGGACCGACATGTACCAATGATGTGGCTTTTTAATTATGTTCCTAAATATGTAAGACAATTATTATCCACTATCATCGTCCTTAAATTCATCAGTCTTGCTATAAGTCGCAGTCGATGCTATATAGGTCTGTCGGATCTTACATCAAGATCCGTGCAAAACTTTCTTTTCAGATTTTTTCTCTCTTAAATCTCAGTCCAATGAGACATAGCCAAGCCGTGAAACAAGGGCTCGGGCGCCATTAATGGAGACGCTGGTAGGGAGGTGCGTGACATATAGAGGTCAAAGGGCTCTCCTCCTGATGAGCACGCGTAGGGGTCTGATCGCACGCCTCCCGTACTCAAATAGCTACCCTGCACGACACCTCCTAGCCAATAAAAAAGTGGACGTGTGGCGGCATGTAATCTGTAATGAGAACGCCCATGGTTTCAATAATACTTGTGTTTCCGATTTGTAACGTGACAACACTTGTTCCAAAATGACTTTGTTGATTGTTAATATGCGCGCCTTCGCAAATCAGACAGAAAAATTACCACGACATGTTGGTGCCATGAAATGACACATGTTGATACATCTCCGTCGTATCTATAATTTGTGATTGTTCCATGCCAATATTATACAACTTTCATATACTTTTGGCAACTTTTTATACTATTTTTTGGGACTAACATATTGATCTAGTGCCCAGTGCCAGTTCCTGTTTGTTGCATGTTTTTTGTTTCGCAGAAAATCCATATCAAATGGAGTCCAAACAGGATAAAAACTGACGGAGATTTTTTTGGAATATATGTGATTTTTGGGAAGAAGAATCAATGCGAGACGATGCCCGAGGGGACCATGAGGCAGGGGGCACGCCCCAGGGGGTCAGGCGCGCCCTGGGCACTCGTGGCCACCCCAGAAGGCGGTTGGTGCCCTTCTTTCGCCACAAGAAAGACAATATCCGGATAAAAATCGTGTCCAATATTCATCCCAGTCGGAGTTACGAATTTCCGGGAATTTAAGAAACGGTGAAGGGGCAGAATCTGCAAGGCAGAAACAGAGAGAGACAGAGAGACAAATCCAATCTCGGAGGGCTCTCGCCCCTCCCATGCGATGGAGACCAAGGAACAGAGGGGAAACCCTTCTCCCATCTAGGGAGAAGGTCAAGGAAGAAGAAGGGGGCTCTCCCCCCCTCGCTTCCGGTGGCACCGAAGTGCCGCCGGGGCCATCATCATCACCGCGATCTACACCAACAACTTCACCGCCACATCACCAACTCTTCCCCCCTCTATGCAGTGGTGTAACCCCTCTTTTACCCGCTGTAATATCTACTTAAACATGGTGCTCAACGCTATATATTATTTCCCAATGGTGTATGGCTATCCTATGATGTTTGAGTAGATCTGTTTGTCCTATGGGTTAATTGATGATTGTGATTGGTTTGAGTTGCATGTTTTATTATTGGTGCTGTCCTATGGTGCTCTCCATGTTGCGCAAGCGTGAGGGATCCCTGCTGTAGGGTTGGCAATATGTTCATGATTTGCTTATGGTGGGTGGCGTGACTGACAGAAGCACAAACCTGAGTAAGTAGGTTGTTTGCATATGGGAATAAGGAGGACTTGATACTTTAATGCTATGGTTGGGTTTTACCTTAATGATCTTTAGTAGTTTCGGATGCTTGCTAGAGTTCCAATCATAAGTGCATATGATCCAAGAAGAGAAAGTATGTTAGCTTATGCCTCTCCCACAAATAAAATTGGAATAATGATTACCGGTCTAGTTATCGATTGCCTAGGGACAAATAACTTTCTTGTGTGACATCAAGCTCTCTACTAAAACTAACTTAGTTGTTTATTTATCTAAACAACCCCTAGATTTTATTTACGCGCTCTTTATTATCTTCCAAACCTATCCAACAACACCTACAAAGTACTTCTAGTTTCATACTTGTTCTAGGTAAAGAGAACGTTAAGCGTGCGTAGAGTTGTATCGGTGGTTGATAGAACTTGAGGGAATATTTGTTCTACCTTTAGCTCCTCGTTGGGTTCGACACTCTTACTTATCGAAAGAGGCTACAATTGACCCCCTATACTTGTGGGTTATCAAGACCTTTTTCTGGCACCGTTGCCGGGGAGCAATAGCGTGGGGTGAATATTCTTGTGTGTGCTTGTTTGCTTTATCACTAAGTAATTTTTATTTGTTGTTCTAAGTTGTTCTCTATCTTTAGTTATGGATATGGAACACGAAATACCAAAAAAATTAGGTTTACTTGCTACTCATGGAGATGGGGAACCTCCTAAAACCCTCGATGCTCATTATGTGAAAGATATTATGTACTACTTTGATAATCCTGAGAAAACCCCATTCAATTATATAATGGGAGACACGTTGGATCAACGTGAGTACTTTAGGGATTATCACTTGACTAAAAAAGGGAAACTATTATGGGATCACGTTTATATGTTGCATTGGTATGCTCGGCAACTATGCTTGAGATATGATTATACTTGTTGTTTTAGGATGAAGGCTCCACACCTTCCCTTTTCTTGTGAATTTAATGATAATGAAACCTTAGCTTCTTATGCTAATGGTATATCTGATTACTATGATGTGGAACAAATAGAAGAACTCGTTGCTTTTATGGGTGCTTATGAAATTGAATCTTTGTTTAAAGAGTTTGAAGATTTTGATGATTCAGTTTATAGACCTAATTTTTTTGCTATACTTAAATATTGCTATGAGAATTATGAATTCAATTCCGATATTGATGGTTTTATTGAGAGAGTCTCCGCTGTCCAAGAAGAGACTAATATTTTGCAGGAGTCTATGGAAGAAGAAATTAATGACATTGTGAGCTCATTAGATGAAAAAGATGAGGAGGAGAGCGAAGAACAAAAGGAGGAAGAGCGGATTGATCACCCGTGCCCACCTTCTAATGAGACTAACTCTTCAACTCATACATTGTTTAAATTCCCTTCGTGCTTACAGAAGGATGAATGCTATGATGATTGTTATGATCCCGTTGATTCTTTTGAAATATCCCTTTTTGATGATGCTTGCTATGCTTGTGGCCCAGATGCCGATATGAATTATGCTTATGGAGATGAACTTGCTATAGTTCCTTATGTTAAACATGAAATTGTTGCTATTGCACCCATGCATGATAGTCCTATTATCCTTTTGTATTCTCCCGACTACACGATATCAGAGAAGTTTGCCCTTATTAAGGATTATATTGATGGGTTGCCTTTTACTATTGCAAATGGTGATTTTGATGGATATAATATGCATGTGCTTGCTGCTCCTACTTGCAATTATTATGAGAGAGGAACTATATCTCCACCTCTCTATGTTTCCCACATGATAAAATTGCAAGAAACTGCTTATGCTATATATTGGCCTTTACTTTGTGTGCATGAATTATTCTTTATGACAAGCTGATGTATAGGAAGGGATTTAGACTTCGTCGTTGCATGATATATGTTACTTTGTGCTCACTACTAAATCACAAATCATTGTTAATTAAAATTGGCTTTGATATACCTTGGGATCCAGGTGGATTCATTACTTGAGCACCTTATGCCTAGCTTAATGGCTTTAAAGAAAGCGCTGCCAGGGAGACAACTTGGAAGTTTTAGAGAGTCATTTATTTCTTTTCTATGCTTTTATAAAGTTTAAAAATAAAAATAATGTGCCAAGATTTGCCTTTAGGATGTTTACTTTACTTGTTGGTTTGTGCGGTGCAAGACAGAAACTTTGGCTGTAGTGCATGATTTTATATTTTTTACTGGAACGCCAAACGGTTCTGAAACTTTTTGCACTGCCTTTCTATACAAATATTTTATTTTTTCTAAATTTTTCAGAATTTTTGGAGTAACATAAGTATGGTAATGTTCAGATTACTACAGACTGTCCTGTTTAAGACGGATTCTGTTTTTGATGCATAGTTTGCTTGTTTTGATGAAACTATCAATTTCTATCATTGGATTAAGCCATGGAAAAGTTATATTACAGTAGATACAATGAAAAAACAAAATATAAATTGGTTTGCAACAATACTTATAGTAGTGATTTGCTTTATTATACTAACGTGTCTTACCGAGCTTTCTGTTGAGTTTTGTGTGGACGAAGTGTTCAAAGATCGAGGAGGTCTCGATGTGAGGAGAAGGAGGAGAGGAAAGAGCTCAAGATTGGGGATTCCCAAGGCACCCCAAGTAAATATTTAAGGAGACTCAAGTGTCTAATCTTGGGCATGCCCCCGAAGGCATCCCATCTTTCTTCAACAAGTATCGGTATGTTTTCGGATTCGTTTTGTTCATGTGATATGTGCAAATCTTGGAGCGTCTTTTGCATTTAGTTTTCACTTTTCTTTTATGCACCATGATAGTATGAGATAGTCCTTGGTTGATTTATATAATGCTCTTTGCACTTCACTTATATCTTTTGAGTATGGCTTTATAAAATGCTTCATGTGCTTCACTTATATCATTTGAAGTTTGGATTGCATGTTTCTCTTCACATAGAAAACCGCCATTTGTAGAATGCTCTTTTGCTTCACTTATATTTTTTAGCGCGTGGGCATAACTTTTGTAGAAACAATTAAACTCTCTTGCTTCACTTATATTTATTTAGAGAGATGACAGGAATTGGTCATTCACATGGTTAGTCATAAAATCCTACATAAAACTTGTAGATCACTGAATATGATATGTTTGATTCCTTGCAATAGTTTTGCGATATAAATATGGTGATATTAGAGTCATGCTAGTGGGTAGTTGTGGATTGTAGAAATACTTGTGTTGAAGTTTGTGATTCCCGTAGCATGCACGTATGGTGAACCGTTATGTGATGAAGTAGGAGCATGATTTATTTATTGATTGTCTTCCTTATGAGTGGCGGTCGGGAACGAGCGATGGTCTTTTCCTACCAATCTATCCCCCTAGGAACATGTGAGTAGTACTTTGTTTCGATAGCTAATAGACTTTTGCAATAAGTATGTGAGTTCTTTATGACTAATGTTGAGTCCATGGATTATACGCACTCTCACCCTTCCATCATTGCTAGCCTCTTCGGTATCGTGCATTGCCCTTTCTCACCTCAAGAGTTGGTGCAAAATTCACCGGTGCATCCAAATCCCGTGATATGATACACTCTATCACACATAAGCCTCCTTATATCTTCCTGAAAATAGCAACCATACCTACCTATCATGGCATTTCCGTAGCCATCACAACAAAAAAATACACTTCCGTGATGATACGTGTTTGTCACAGTAGGTCACATTTTCTGTCATGCATGTACATCCATGACGATTTTATGACAGAATCAAGATAGTCATACCTGTGATGTCGTAGAAGTGTTCCATGACATTACCAAAATTATCATCACGGAAGTGTCCACTTCCATGACGATAAATCGCGCGTCACAGAAGTGCTTTCGTCAAGGGTGACCGACACGTGGCATCCACCATAACGGAACGCCGTTAAGCTATCGGGTCGGGTTTTGGATCCGATAACCCGTTAACAGCCCCGACCAATGGGGATTTTCCACGTGTAAAATCATCATTGGCTGGAGGAAACACGTGTCGGCTCATCGTTGGGACAGATGTCATCCACTCATTGGACAGAAGGCGCCTATGATACGTCAACACGTGGCACGGCCCAACAGAGGCCCATTCCTGTGAAAAGGCCGGCCCGTTTGACTTGGTCAAAAGGTGGCGAGCCGGCCCATGTAAAGCCTGTTAATGGCCTGTTCGCATATAGCCCATTTACAGCCCGCTAACCCAAGGCCCGTTACGCCCTATCCGAATTAGGCCCAGTAGCGTCATCTAGGCCACCCAATATGATTCCAGCCCATTTTCACTTCTGGCCCATGTATGGCCCATGACGTCTTTCGGCCCATATGAGGCCCTATGTAACTCTTAGCCTATTAACGGCCCGTGGAGAAACTGGCCCGTAATGAACAGTGTATCACTTTACACCCATTAACGGCCCATGGTGAAATTGGCCCGTAATGAACAGTGTATCACTTTATACCCATTAACGACCCATTATTCTGTTGGGCCATTTCCAGCCCATGTTATCTTTCGGCCTTCTCAGAGCCCATTTATTCTTGGGCTCATTTCCAGCATTCGTTTACTTACGGCCCGTTACTGTCATTTTCTGCTTGTGGGCCAAATTCAGCCCGTGGTTACAGTCGGCCCGTTTGTGGTCCGTTAATACATTGGGCCGTTTTCATAGCGTCATAAAATACGGCCTATTAACGATGGCCCGTTATGGTCGGCCCATGAATGGACGATTCCAACTCTAGCCCATTTACGGCCATAATGCAGCCTGTTTGGCCCATGTTTGGCCAATCGATCATACGGCCCATATAAGGCCCATTGATGATACGACCCGCAGAAGGCCCATTGTTTCTACGACCCGTAAAAGGCCCATTGTTTCTATGGCCCGTAGAAGGCCCACTGTTTCTACGGCCAGTAGGAGGCCCAGTGTCACTACAGTAAATATTAGCCCAGGGTTATTGTGGCCTAGTTTTAAAAAATAGGTTATTGCAGCCACTAGCTAACCCCGGAAAAAAGAACTGCAATGACTACAAGCAAACAAATATACAAGACAACCAGGAAATAAATAAGCAAGCAACCAGTGCAAATATAGGGAACAAAGCAGCATATCATATACACTGGTTGTCAAAGTTGGCGACCAGCGCAAATAAACGCCGCAGCAAAACAAATCCAGAACTGAAACCACTTCAGAAGATCTCAAGAAACAATATCCTGGGTACCCATAATGCTAGCAAGATGCTTAGCAAGCTTATTAACTTTCTCTTGTTTGGCGCTTAAATCCTCCAGCGCTTGCGGTTGCACTAGAAAATATGCATCTGAATTCTGCAGGGACTTCCTCAGTCCTTCAGCTTCCTATCGCAGCACATCTGATCGATGTCTTTCAACTTGAAGTTGAGACTCAAGAAGACGAACTGATTCAGGCAGTGAGTTCGAAGAGCTTGTGCCAGCAGTAGTGGCCAGTAACTCGAACACTACATCAAGACAGGACTTTTGGGTTCCCTCACTGTCGTCAAGATATTTTTTATCAGCTTTCTTGGAGACTAACAGGGATGTCTCACTCTCTTGAACCTTATCTGCATTACTTCCTTTACCATTGGATAACGCGGTACTGTTCTCCAATATTTTGTTCGCATTCTAAAAGAGAAACAAGCAGACACATCACATGTTTACCATGTTGTATATGAAACTCATTTTGGTAAATGTGTTCAGTAGTAAAGTGGACAGGATAACAGCATGAAACAAACATATATCTATGTACCATGGTCATTTTATGGTCTATATCATTCTAGTTTTTGTTGCCAAATCAAGATAGAGACACAGTTCAAATAATATTTGTTCAAGACAAAGAATAATAGACAGAATATAAGTGTGGGTAACTATAGAGCAATAACAACACTTGTAATGTGCATGACATGAGAACATAGCTATTTATTCAATTGAAACTAAAATCAACATAGAGCAGGTTACAACAGCAAACCAGTTAAAGAAACAGGTTTAAAACATACCTGTTGCGCCATTGGAGTTTCAATTCCATCCTTCAAATTTAAAAATAGTTGGTATGAGTAAATACAGTAATGCAAGAGCAAATGAGTATGAACCATAGCTACAGAACCTGACCCGAGAACAAATCTTCTTCTCCTTTAAGCGTTGAGTTGGGATTCGGAGTGGTGGTCCTCATGCTTTGGGCACTGCAGTTCCCTTACTAACTACTCGTGTTTGGGTGCTCTGTGGTGGAGACGGTGCTGTGTCAACTGGAACTGGGTTACTATCTGCCGGGGTTGGGGTTAGAAGGGGTGTAGCTGGTTCTCTGTCCAACTGGGTAGGGGTACAATCTGCGAGAGTCTGGGTTATGTGTGGTGGATCTGGTCCTTGGGCAAGTACAACCGTGGTTCTATCTGCATCAACTGGTAGCACTATCTTTTCTGAAGACCGTGTTGTTACTTCCTTAGATACTGCCATCATGCTCACCAATTCAAATGGCTGATAAACAAGAAAAGTAATTGAAAGTATAGACATTGTATGATAGACAGGTGCAATGGATAGAGGGGAATAAAAGAGGGCATGAAATAATTCATATTTATGTTGTCTAACCAAACAGGATAGCATGACACAATTTCACATATATGATGGCTAACTAAATAGGATAGTGTCGGTGTACTAGAGTAGGGGTACCCTAGTATCCCGAACTTGTGCACGGGCAGTCGCAGCGTCCCGCGGCAAGGCTTGCCGGGTGACCGCCAAGGTCCTCCGTGGTTCCTTTGGAGCCATTCAAGAACAAAGTGTCCAAGCCAAGGAGACAAGACCCCGGCAAGAGGAGCTTGCCGGGAAGGCCACTCAAGGCATCTCAAGAAACTTTCCGCGGCGCACCTCGCGCCCCGGCAAGGCCCGGTGAGCGACAAGCTCCCGGATACGACAAGACAACGACCGCGGCAAGGCGCTTGCCGCGGCAAGCCACCACTCCGCGCCCGCGCTCCAGCACATCCACCAACGTGTCGCTCTGGGACCCTTCCGGGTGTACGTGGCGGGAGGCTGTGCAGCCAGGGGTGCGCGGTGGCAAGCGGCGCTGACAAGATTGCCATCGTGGCGAGCAGTGGCGTCCCTGACGGTCCCTTTTGCACTGTTTAGGCGACACAGACGGGCATTTAATGCCCTTGTCCCCTGCCGTCAGGGTTAGGTATGATACACTGTAGCAGGTAGCTGTACCCACCGCAGCACCTTTCCATTTTTACCCCTGTCTACGTTGCCACCTGTTGGTGACCCCTTGAGCATATAAAAGGAGGCCCATGCGCAACATAGAGGGGGTTAGCTGATTCAAGTTAGCTAGCTCAGGGAGCACTCATGCTGGGTTTTAGTTTGCCGCTGGTGTGTACTGTGCATTCCGCGCTCCCAGGCAAGAAATCAATACAAACCACAAAGCAGGAGTAGGGTTTTACGCATCCATGCGGCCCGAACCTGGGTAAACTGCTCGCGTGCCTCGCCTCGATCTGCTCTTTGCACGACCTCCGCCCTCACCGAATCGAAAGGGACTCGGCCCGCCGGTCCCATAGGTGTTCGTGGATCAGTCCCCCGACATCTTTGGCGCGCCAGGTAGGGGGGCGTCGAGATTGTGCGAACCAAGTCCGGCGTTCACGCGGGCTAGATCTTCATCATCTTCATCAACATGTCGCTGAAGAAGAAGGTTTCGGAGGCAGCTGCTCTGTCTGCGCCGAACCCACCACCGCCGGAGCAAACGGTTGGTGGGGAGGACGCCGGCGGAAGAACGGACGTCGACGAGGGAGCTCGCGGTGCTGCCAGGTCCAAGGACAAGACTGCGCTGCCCATCGGGGGCGTGGCCGGCTCCCACAATGACCGGGCGCACTCCAAGACCTCGGCGTCTGTGCATGCACCGCGCCCATCTCAGGAAGCGCGGGACCGGCAGTGTCATGGTACTCACGGTACCATGCGTTTGCTGGACCAAGATCGAGCTGGTGGATCTCGGAGCGCTCAAGACCAGCATGCACGCCAACATGCTGGCACGAGCGAGGCATGGTCGCCTGGACGGGATACTGTTCCTTCTAACATAGTTAGAAGTCCGAGCATATCCCGCTCCTCACACCGTTCGCCACCGCCACCCGCCACTGGAGCAGAAGCTTTGGCGCGAGCTCAACTGCTCCTGGACTACCCTCCAACGGCAGACAAGATCGACGACTGGAGGGCCACCATTCAGAATCTCATCGGCTTCGCCAACTGCGACACTCAACGGCAGCCAAGCACGTCGCAGCCGCAGCAAGTCAGCCAGGCACGAGCCGGTGGCGACAAGACCGGTGGGGGTGCAACCACTGTGCACTCTCCGCCTCGAAGGCCAAGATCGCCGACTCGCCAGATCCACCTCGACAGCGACTCCACCGCATCATCAGATCCACGAGCTCGTCGCGATCAGCGCCTAGTTCTTCACGAACGACAACAAGAAGACGCTCGTACTCGCATCGAGCGCCGAAGAGAAGCGCGACGTCAATCAGACCAGCGCGCTGGGCCTTCTGTCGACATGCATGCGCCAGGGGAACCAGGCGACTTGCCGTACGTGGTAGGTTGCCCTGCGTTTACTCGTGAGCTGCGGCAAGTCCAGTGGCCCAGCATGAAGAACTTCAAGCCAGACGTACCAGAGAAGTACGACGGCAAGTCGCATCCGTCGGAGTTCCTCAGCATCTACACCATCGCGGCGCAGGCTGCCGGTGGACGGGACGACAAGATCCTTGCCAACTACTTCCCGCTGGTGCTCAAGCCCAATGTCAGGTCCTGGCTCATGCACTTGCCGGACAACTCCATATCCTCCTGGGCAGACCTTTGCCATCAGTTTGTCGGCGCCTTTACAGGCGGCCACAAACCTCATGGCCAAGAAAGTGACCTTCATCTGCTCGCCCAGAAGGAAGGAGAGCCTCTGTGCAAGTACATTCAGAGATTCAGCCGTGTACAGCACAACATCCCAGATGTCCACCCTGCCGCGATCATCAGCGCGTTTCATCAGAACGTGCGTAACCGCAGGATGCGGGAGGAGATGGCGATGTGCAAGATCAGAGACGTTAGTGAGCTATATGCCCTGGCCAACAAGTGTGCACGTGCTGAGGAAGGGAGGAGACTCCCCAGAGAGAATATAGGAGCAGGAGGATCTGACAGTGAGGATGCTGCCCCGGCAAAGAAAAACCGGCGGCGCAACAGGAAGAAGAAAGGCAAAGATGTGCTAGTCGTTGAGCAGTCCGGCAACGAAGGTGGCGCCAATAAAGCCAAAGTTGGTAGCTCCGGCAAGGAGATTGCCGCATGCACCAACTGCCAGGCTGTGGCGGCCGCCGACAAGCAGGACGGCTCCGACAAGCAGTACTGTAAGATCCACCGCACCAAGGGCCATGACCTCCAGAGCTGCAAGAAGGTCGAGCAGCTTGTCCAGCAACAAAAGGCTGAATACGAGCGACGCGACAAGGAGAGGGCCCAAGGCGGCGATGGAGAATCCGGCAAGAAGCGCGCCGGCCGGGGAGGGCACCGCGGCAAGGCCAAGCAGCGGCAAGGAGACAGACCTCCCCACGGCCGCGACAAATATGAAGATGACGACGGCGACGAAGACATGGAGGATGTCGAGGCCAGTGAGCAGGAGTTCCAGAAAGCCACAGAGGTCTTGTGCGTTGACGGTGGTGCTTCTCTGCATACTTCGCACCGCCAGCTCAAGCAGTGGGTGTGGGAAGTCAATGCAGGGGAACCACCTGTCGGATCACGCAAGCTTCTGAAATGGTCCAGCACGCCTATCATCTTTGATATTGAGGACCACCCTGATCGCACAACTGCAGTCGGGTGCTTGCCGACGTTGGTTTCACCAACTATCCGCAACCTCGAGGTCACTAAGATGCTAGTTGACGGCGGGGCCGGCTTGAACCTGATCTCCTCCGCTGTACTCCAGAAACTCCAAATCCCTGACAGCGAGCTCGAAGAGACCGGCACATTCCAAGGAATCAATCCGGGAAGGAGCAAGCCGAAGGGGAAAGTCACGCTTCCGGTAACATTTGGCAGCGAGCTCAACTTCAGGACTGAGAGGGTCACATTTGACGTTGCCGATATTCCATTGCCTTACAATGGGATACTTGGCCCTCCAGCACTCGCCAAGTTCATGGCAGCCTCTCATTACGCATATAACATGCTGAAAATGCCAGGCCCGATAAGCGTCATCTCTGTCCCCGGCGACAAGAAGGATGCTCTTATCTGTGCCGACAAGATCTACCGGGAAGCAGCAGCCGCAGCAGATCGCGAGACACTTGCCGCTGAAGCTCCCGGGGGGGAAGAATACCAAGTCCGGCAAGAGTTTTGATGCCCACTCCGGCAAGCGCACCTCTTCGGAGTGCTGCGCTGCCATCGAGGACTCACCATCGAGCTCCACCGGCAAGTATAAGAAGACGATGGCAGCTCCGCCAGAGACGAAAAAGGTGTCCGCCAAGGAGGACGACACTGGTGGTACCTTCACCATCAGTGCCACTCTCGACCCTAAATAGGAAAGCGCGCTCGTTACTTTCCTGCGGGCGAATGTCGACGTGTTTGCGTGGCAACCGTCTGACATCCCCGGTGTTCCCAGGAAAGTGATTGAGCACCACCTTGCCGTTTGTCCTCATGCGCGGCCCGTCAAGCAGAAGGTCAGGAAGCAAGCAGTGGAGCGCCAAGAATTCATTGCAGAAGAGATCAAGAAGTTGGAAGCAGCAGGCCTTGTCAGAGGAGTGCTCCATCCTACGTGGTTGGCCAATCCTGTAGTCGTGCGCAAGGCAAACGGGAAATGGAGATTTTGTATCGATTTTACCGATGTTAACAAAGCTTGTCCCAAAGACCCATTTCCTTTGTCGCACATTGACCAGATTGTTGACTCCACAGCCGGATGTGATTTGCTTTCATTTCTTGACGCATACTCAGGATATCATCAGATCTTCATGGCAGAAGAGGATGAGGAGAAGACCGCATTTATTACTCCATGTGGCACATACTGTTTCGTACGGATTCCTTTCGGATTAAAAAATGCTGGTTCAACATTTGCAAGAGTAGTCCATGTCGCCCTTGAGCCGCAAATACATAGAAATGTGGATGCCTACATGGATGATATAGTGGTCAAGAGCAAGGACAGGGCAACTCTGATTCAAGATTTAGACGAGACCTTTGCAAATCTGCGCAAGATCAGCCTCAAGCTCAACCCAGAGAAGTGTGTGTTTGGAGTCCCTTCCGGCAAGCTTCTCGGGTTCTTCGTGTCTCAGCGGGGAATTGAAGCCAATCCCGACAAGATCAAGGCCATTGAGCAGATTGAAGCACCAAAGCGCGTCAAGGACGTACAAAGACTTGCCGGTTGCGTGGCTGCTCTCAGCAGGTTTATCTCTAGGTCTGCTGAGCGCGCCCTGCCGTTTTTCAAACTATTGAAAAAGGCAGGTCCAATGAAATGGACTCCGGAAGCGGAGGCTGCGCTGCAAGACTTGAAGAGATACCTGTCCTCCGCCCCAACACGTATCGCACCTAAGCCACAAGAGAAGTTGCTGCTGTACATAGCGGCAACCAATCAAGTGGTTAGTGCTGCGTTAGTAGCAGAGGGGGAGGCAGATGACGAGCCAGCAACCACGACAGGCGCATACAGCGACAAGCAGGGGGCTTCCCCGACAAGCTCTGTCCCGACAAAGATGAATCTGCGCAGATGCATGAGGAAATACAGAAGAAAATGGTGCAGCGCCCAGTCTACTTTGTCAGCTCCCTTCTGCAAGGGGCTAGGTCAAGGTACTCTGGCGTGCAGTAATTGCTTTTCGGCCTCCTCATGGCCTCGAGAAAGCTGCGCCATTACTTCCAAGCACATGGGATCACAGTTGTCACTCGCTTTCCGCTGAAGAGGATACTACAGAATCCAGAAGCGACAGGCAGGATTGTTGAGTGGGCACTGGAACTGTCAAGCTTTGGCCTTAAGTTTGAGAGTACTCCAACTATCCAGAGCAGAGCATTGGCAGAATTCATAGCAGAATGGACGCCAACACCAGATGAAGAAAATCCAGAAACAAGCATCCCCGTCAAGGAAGCAAGCAAAGAGTGGCTGATGTACTTTGATGGTGCCTTTTCGCTGCAAGGCGCCGACGCTGGCATGCTGCTTGTCGCACCCACCGGAGAGCACCTCAAGTACGTAGTCCAGATGCACTTTCCCAAGGAGCAAGCGACAAACAATACTGCAGAGTATGAAGGTTTGCTTGCCGGTCTCAGGACGCGGCAGACCTTGGGATCAAGAAGCTCATTGTCAGGGGTGACTCGCAGGTTGTCGCCCGCCAAGTAAACAAGAATTATCAGAGTCCGTTGATGGAAGCTTACGTCGACGAAGTGAGAAAGCTAGAAGAGCACTTTGACGGCCTACAAATGGAACATGTTTCAAGAGCTCAGAACGCCATTGCAGATGGCCTGTCAAAGTGCGCCGCACTTAAGTTACCTGTGGAACCAGGGATCTTTGTGCTCAAGCTGACTCAACCGTCCGTGAAGCCATCAACTGGACAGAGCAAGAAGAGGAAGTTGATTTCTGGTGACTATTTGCCGGCAGAGCTCCCAGAAGCCGCCGACAAGAAGGTCCCCAAGATCAACGCCAAGAGCGCTGCGGAGCAATCTGCTCCGACAAGCCCCAGGGTTTGTTCCATTGAAGCAGAAGCTCCCGACAAGTTTTACTCCGGCAAGCTTGCCGGGGAACGTCACGCTCCGGCAGAGCCGCAGGTTCTTGCCGTAGAAGCGGATGTTCCCGCAGCAATCCCCAAGATCAGCACCAAGAGCACTGAGGAGCAGTCTGCTCCGGCAAGCCCCAGGGTTTGTTCCGTTGAAGCAGATGCTCCCGACAAGTTTTGCTCCGACAAGCTTGCCGGGGAACGTCAAGCTCCGGCGGAGCCCCAGGTTCTCGCCGTAGAAGCGGATGTTCCCGCAGCAGCAGATTTGCCTTTAGTCCTTGTTGTCGAGCCACAAGCTCCAGCATGGGCACAACAGATTGTCCATTTCCTTCAGACAAGAGAACTTCCCGAAGAGCAAGAAGAAGCGGAAAGAGTAGCCCGGCAGTCAAGTATGTACCAGTTTGTCGACAAGACACTGTACAGAAGAAGACTCAACGGTGTGAAATTGAAGTGTATTCACCGGGAAGACGGACAGAAGCTGTTGGCAGAGATACATGGAGCATATGTGGTCACCACATTGGCACAAGAGCACTTGCCGGCAAAGCTTTCCGGCAAGGTTTCTTTTGGCCGACAGCCCTCCAGGATGCAACTGCACAAGTAACCAAGTGCAAAGCGTGCCAGTTCCATTCCAAACAGATACACCAACCAGCTCAAGCTCTCCAGACGATCCCTTTATCCTGGCCATTTTCAGTCTGGGGGCTCGACATCCTCGGCCCCTTTCCCCGAGCTGTCGGGGGCTTTGAGTACTTGTATGTTGCAATCGACAAGTTCACAAAGTGGCCGGAAGTGGAACCAGTGAGAAAGGTGACAGCACAGTCAGCAGTCAAGTTCTTCAGGTCGATTGTTTGCCGCTTCGGGATCCCCAACAGGATAATCACCGACAACGGTACACAATTCACGAGCCGCACCTTCATGCAGTACGTCCAAGATCTTGGCGCCAACGTCTGCTTCGCTTCTGTTGCTCACCCGAGAAGCAACGGTCAAGCGGAGAGGGCAAATGCTGAAGTGCTGCGCGGGCTCAAGACCAGAACTTTCGACAGGCTGCAAGTGCGGAAGAAACTGGATCGAGGAGCTGCCGGTGGCTCTTTGGTCAATCAGGACGACGCCAAATCGAGCCACTGGCCAGACACCTTTCGCTCTAGTCTATGGAGCAGAGGCAGTTATCCCCACGGAACTCGTATACGGGTCACCTCGAGTGCTCGCTTATGATGAGCTCGAGCAAGAGCAGCTGCGACAAGATGACGCGCTGCTCCTTGAGGAAGACCGTCTTCAGGCTGCTGTGCGAGCTGCTCGCTACCAGCAAGCTTTGCGCCGCTACCATAGCCGCAAAGTTAATGCCAGAAGTCTCGAGGAAGGCGACCTTGTTCTTCGGCGAGTTCAGTCCGCCAAGAATTCCAACAAGTTGACGCCGAAGTGGGAAGGCCCTTACCGGGTGAAACGAGTCACTAGGCCTGGCGCTGTCCGCCTTGAGACCGAAGATGGCATTCCGGTGAGCAACTCCTGGAACATTGAGCATCTTCGTAAGTTTTACCCGTAAGGCGCGGTTGCCGGAACCTGTTCCGGCAACCACCTTTTGTACAAGTCTTGCCGCTGTTGCATGTAATCCTTTGTACAAAGCCGGGCGCAGACCCCGTGCATAAGTAAAGCTCACGTGCTCAGCACATTTTGTCAATTTCAAGCTTTCTATTTTATGCATGTGTTATCTGACACTTTGTGCAGCACCTAAACCCCGGTAAGCAATAACGAGCCGTAAGGCTCCATATCTTTATTTTCTCTTCTTTCTTTTTTCTCAAGGAAAGAAAGGTTCCCTCGCCCACAAGTTTGCGGGGAGGAAAGGAGAAGACGATGGTATGGACCAGGCGTCGTTCAAGAAAGTTTCACCTTGCCGGGAAGCAAGCAACAGAAAAGCTAAGTTGCCAAAGTTTGAGCAATCAGATTTTTTAAATTTTAAGTTATCTCCCTTGAACGACCGCACTTTGTATGGAAAACCTGTGCGCGGAGGAACCAACTCGTAGATAGTTGCGCCTTTACTTTGTTTCGAGTCCGCTCAACAACTTAAGTGAGCTGCTAGCGCCCTTACTTTGCTTCGAGTCCGCTCAGCAACTTAAGTGAGCCGCTAGCGCCCTTACTTTGTTTCGAGTTCGCTCAGCAACTTAAGTGAGCTGCAACTAGTTGCGACAAGGTTTCTTGCCGGTAGCGGCACCGCCAGTAGGCTGCTGACGTCCCGCACTCAGTGCTCGCGGCCCAGGTGCCTGCACCGGCAAGTTCCCTAAAAGCGTAGGGTAAAAAGACATACAAAGGGAGGGATCAAGTAAAGGGAATAACATTGCAATCACTCCATAGAACAAAGCTATATTACAAAGATACCTTGTCGCAGCTCTAATAAATTGTTTTCATGACATGATAAACAACAACAAGGAAAGAAGAAATGGGCGGCCTAATCTACGCGATCGCCTTCGACCCTCTTGATCCCGCTCACCTTGTCCACAATGGGTGCGACAAGGGCCTTGAGCTCCTCCAGATCAGCTTCCGGCGGCAAGGTCCTGAGGATATTGGTGAGGGGGAGGCCCGGATTGTGGAAGGCCACCTTCATCAACACTTTCTGAAGAGCTCCCGCGCAGATCTTGCGCGACTCGTCGGCCAGCTGCTTGGGGATCCTTTCCCGGAGCCGCTGAAGGGCCGTCGCCATGCCCTTGAAGAACAGGACGAGCTTGGCGCTGGGTTGGAGGTTGTCGTCGGAAGGATACCCGAGATCTTCCATCCCTAGTTGCGCCAGCTCCTTGTCGATGTCTGTGGCGGTGTTCACAAGACTCTCCGTCCAGTGCGTCACAGTCTCCCTGAAGGCGTTCTGGGCGGCGGCAGCACTCTCCAGCAGCGCCTTGTCGGCCTTGATTTCCTCCTTCAAGGCCGCCTCCCTTTTCTTGGCGGTGTCCACAGTCTTGGTCAAAGTGGTTAGCTTCAACTCAAGATCCACGTTGGAGACCTTGGCAGCGCTGAGCTCTCTACCCTTCTCGGCGAGATCGGCTTCTAGCTGCGCCACCTTCATCTTCAACTCCTCCTTGGCGGCCTCGGCGGCGGCGGCGGCATCCTCTGCTTGTTTGAGGGCTTCGCCGAGTTTTCCCTCGCGCGCGGCAAGCTCCTCCTCCTCGCCAGTTCGCCCTCCTCCGTGGCTAGCTTCACAGCGGCAAGACGCTGCCGCTCTTCGGCTTCGGCCTTCTCAAGGAGGAAGGCCTTCTGCACTTCGGCAAGCTGCTCCCGCTCCTCCGCCAGGGATCGGAGGGCTTCCCGGTGGAAACCCCCGAGCTCTTCTGCACGCTTTTCGATGTCAGCTCCCGCCTTCCCGACAAGGGCCTCGCGGGATTCCAGCTTGGCTTGCCGCACGCGGTAGAGAGACATCAACTTCCGCAGCAGCCGCTCTTCTTCGGGCTCGTTGCTGCTGCTGCTTGGCGCGTCGACCAGTGTCAGCCCCGCGGAGGCGAGCACTTCTCCGTCGAAGATCTCCCCCTCAACCGGCGCCCTGGAGTTCGATGCCCAGGGAAGATTGATGAAGACGTCGTCGCCGGCCTTCAAGGAAACGCCCGGCTGGGGCTCCTCGGAGCTTAGCGCTGCGGCTTCGGCGGACGGGTCGGCGGTCGGTGTAGCGCCTGGCGCTCCTGCGGCCTCAGGGCCGTCAGTACGATCGCCAGACCCCTCGCCAGTTGCTGCGGTGGCACCCTTGGCGGCCCCGGCGCCGGCAGGATCGCCAGCGCTGGCTGCTTCTTCGGCGGCGACCTCGGTCTCCATCTGCTCCGCAGCGGATGGATCTGACAGCCGGAAAAGGGGAAAAGAGTCAAACAAAATCCAGCGAAAACCCAGAAAGATCAAGAAAAGAAGAAACCGTGGGAAGTTTTGAAGCAAGAGGAGTACCTGCACTAGGCTCTGCAGTCGTGGTCTCCGCTGTCGGGGGGCCGCTGGTGCTGTCTCTCGCCGGAGAACCCTCCCTTGTCGGAGACTTCTCCCTCACTGGGAAGCCTTCCCTTGTCGGAGAATTCTCCCTTGTCGGGGGATTCTCCCTTGGCTCCTGGTGGGGGTGCTCGGCTCCTACACAAGTCAACATGCAGATATCAGCAAAGACGAGTACCCAAGTGCACCTCGCAGCAGAAAGTAAATCATACACTTACGCTGGGGGCTGCCCTGGAGGAAAGTTGCCGGGTCCGGCAAGGTTGCCTCGGGCGCGCCACCTGCTGTTGTAGTGGGCTCATCCTCGATGACGACCACTGGGACCTTGGCTGTCTTTGCCACTCTCTGGGCCAGAGTCCTAAAGAGGGACAAAGTTCAGAGAAAAGCAAGTGAGATACAAGACAAAACAGCAAGAATTGAAGAAACGCAAGTACGGCAAGAGAAGCTTACTCTTCTTCTTCTTCCTCGTCGGAGTTGAACGCGGAGAAGTCGAAGTCCGGCGCGCGCCCAGCGCGAGGAGGCGGAGGAGAAGCTTCCCTTGGCCGCTTGGCGGGAGCAGTGGCGGTGGTCTGAGACGACCCCGCTCCGGCTACCGGCGCGGCGTGAGCAGCGGCAGGAACTGAAGCGGTGGTCCGGCTAGACTCCGCTCCAGTTGCCGTCGCCGCATGAGGCGCTCCCGCGGCAACGGTGGTTGCCGCGGTGGAGCGCGTCACGCGGCGTGGCGACTGTTGACCCACTTGCCGCTCCACCACGTCACTGGCCTTGCGGAGACGCCTTCTTGGTGGGGATGGAGGCTCTGCTTGCGGCGAGCTGCCTGAAGACGAGGAGGAAGAAGAGTGGATGTCCAGCGAGCCGCTCGTATCCTTGGCGGGCTCGCTTGGCTCGGCGTCACGCCCGGCAAGCTCCTTCTTGCCGGCGGGCTCCCCTCGCTCGGCACGGCTTGCTGCCTCTGCTGCATCTGCCTCCTCCACGGTGAATCCAAAGTCACCCGCGGCTGCGGCTGCCGCTGCCTCTTCCACCCTAGTGGCGATGAGTGCAAGCTCCGCATCGGTGGTGTCGCGGGTGAGGCCCTTCTTCTCGTCGGAGCGGATCGGCACTTCCACCAAGTCATCGAAGAACTGCTGCACAACGTCGTCTGCGGGCTCCTGCCAAGTCGGCACAATTCCATGCGAGTCGCACTCCGGCATCATTGCACGGATGCGGTCGAGCGAGGAATTGTTGCACAGCGGAACGACGCCCCCCGGCAACCTGAAGACCTCGGGATGTTGGGGGTCATACTTGAAGAGCTCCTGAAGCATCGCGTTGAGCTCCAGGACTGTGAAGTTGTAATTGAGGCCCGGCCGCAGCCTCATGATATCTGCCGCATTCCTGAACTCCCAAGTAGGCCTCCCCCGTTCTTGCAGGGGGCGATGCGGCGGCAAAGGAAGTCTGCGCCAACAGCGCCAACAGTTAGCCCGGCAAGCCTGAGACGCAGGATCCTGGTGACGGCAATCTTCAACCTATCATCTTCCGGGGCCACGTCACTCCAATCGCTGCCGCGCGCTACTGGGGTTTTGCGCCGGGTGGTGAATGGCTGCGGGCTCTCCTCGTCAATCCAGCACCAATCTGCTCTCCACTCCTCCCACTTGCCGCAGAACTCTCCCTCCAGATAGGTTTCTTTCTTGCCGGCCCTTGAGATCTAGGCGATTCCACCAGATAGAGGCTCTCCTCTCTCTACTCATGGTATGAAGAAGTGGCGGAAGAGGGCAATGTTGGGAAGGACTCCGACAAAGTTTTCGCAGAGATGTGCGAAAACTGCCATTGTCAGGACGGCATTGGGGGTGAAGTCAAGGAGATGGAATCCGTAGGTATTCATGATGTCGCAGAAGAAATCAGAGAAAGGCGGGCAGAGCCCGCAATAGAAGAACAGAGAAAAAAAGGGGTATCCATTCGGAGCCTTCTTCCAAGCGGCGGCGGGGAGTACCTTTGTGCGCGGATGTGCGCGCGTCTCCGCCGACCAAAAAAGGTAATAGTTCTCCCTCAGCTCCTTCGCGCCAAGCTTGGGAGGGAAGACGGCCCGCTCCTTCCGCAGCGCCGCAAGCCGCTGCGCCTCGGTCGACTTCACGACCTTCCCCTTGTCGGCTTTTGGAGCCATGGCGGAAGCAGTGGAGGAGGTCGACGGTGTTGGTGGTGCTGGTGGCGATGTGGGGGCGGAGCGCTGCTCTCTCTCTCTCAGTTTTGGGAAGGCGAGGGAGCGGCGGGGATTTCTGAGATTGGAACGGCAACGGGCAAATGGGCGAACTGCCCCTGTTTCCTCTGCTTATAAAGAGGAAGGGGGCATACGTTTCGCATTTCCGAATAAAGAAACCACCCACGACCTCTTCCACGACGCCACATTCAACGCGTGCCGTTCGGGGAGGGCGCGGTGGATACGGAGGGAGATACGGCGTAACCTAGGCCGCGCATGCCCATGCCCTGTTTTGGGCCTGGCCCAACAACGCTCGGCACCGTGTATGGCCCAGGCCCGGGGGCTCCTGTCGGTGTACTAGAGTAGGGGTACCCTAGTATCCCGAACTTGTGCACGGGCAGTCGCAGCGTCCCGCGGCAAGGCTTGCCGGGTGACCGCCAAGGTCCTCCGTGGTTCCTTTGGAGCCATTCAAGAACAAAGTGTCCAAGCCAAGGAGACAAGACCCCGGCAAGAGGAGCTTGCCGGGAATGCCACTCAAGGCATCTCAAGAAACTTGCCACGGTGCACCTCGCACCCCGGCAAGGCCCGGTGAGCGACAAGCTCCCGGACGCGACAAGACAACAACCGCGGCAAGGCGCTTGCCGCGGCAAGCCACCACTCCGCGCCCGCGCTCCAGCATGTCCACCAACGTGTCACTCTGGGACCCTTCCGGGTGTACGTGGCGGGAGGCTGTGCAGCCAGGGGTGCGCGGTGGCAAGCGGCGCTGACAAGATTGCCATCGTGGCGAGCAGTGGCGTCCCTGACGGTCCCTTTTGCACTGTTTAGGCGACACAAACAGGCATTTAATGCCCTTGTCCCCTGCCGTCAGGGTTAGGTATGATACATTGTAGCAGGTAGCTGTACCCACCGCAGCACCTTTCCATTTTTACCCCTGTCTACGTTGCCACCTGTCGGTGACCCCTTGAGCATATAAAAGGAGGCCCATGCGCAACATAGAGGGGGTTAGCTGATTCAAGTTAGCTAGCTCAGGGAGCACTCGCGCTGGGTTTTAGTTAGCCGCTGGTGTGTACTATGCATTCCGCGCTCCCAGGCAAGAAATCAATACAAACCACAAAGCAGGAGTAGGGTTTTACGCATCCGTGCGGCCCGAACCTGGGTAAACTGCTCGCGTGCCTCGCCTCGATCTGCTCTTTGCACGACCTCCGCCCTCACCGAATCGAAAGGGACTCGGCCCGCCGGTCCCATAGGTGTTCGTGGATCAGTCCCCCGACAGATAGCTTGACACAATTTCACATTATGATGGCTAACTAAAAAAGATGGAAAGACATAGTTGAAAATATGAGACTATGTAAATAGGATGACATGACATAACTATATAATGTGTTTATTAAATAGGTTGGCATGCCATAATTCACATACATTCACGGATAGAATGCCATAATTCAAAATATGATGACTGTAAACACTAAACAGGATGAGATGATATAACTATATGATGTCTTTATTAAATGGCTGCCATGCCATAATTCAGATAGATGATGTGTATGTACTATGTAAACATGATGGCATGATATAATTCAAATATATGATTTATATAGTAAGCAAGTAAGCAGATGGCAATCCATATATGATGTAAAAACTAAGCAATGCAAGACAACATGCATGACATGGGTAATATAACCCTGCCAAGTTTGAGCATAGACCTCAGGGGGGAAATAGGACTGGTCATCAGTCTCTGAATCCTCCTCTGAGGAGCTCTCTGTAACCAGCAAGATGTCTGCGTCAGCAGGTAGCATTGTCTGCTCCGAATACCTTGTTTTCACTCCAGATACTTCCATCACCGCTTCAAATGGCTGATGCTCGGGAAGAGTAGTTGAATATACAGACGTTGTCGACAAATGGAACACGTAATACAAAAAATGATAGCATGATATAATTCACAGACAAGATGATTGGCTAAACAACATGGCATTGCATAATTCACATATATAATGCCTTTGCAACAAGATAGCATTGTATAATTCACATATATAATGTCTTGCAACAAGATGGCAATGCATAATTCACATATATGGTAATTAGACACTGAACAGCTGACATTCACACAGAGCATGTCTAAACTAATCAAATGACATAGCAATGTGAGACACCATACACACTATATGAGCAACATAACCTTGCCAAGTTAGAGCATACACCTCGGGGGGGGGGGGGGATAGGACTGGTCATCTGTCTCTGAATCCTCCTCTGAGCTATCCGTAACCAGCAAAATATGCGCGTTGTAAGATGGCATAGTCTGCTCTGAAGACCTTGTTTCCACTCCAGAATTTGCCATCACCGTGTCAAATGGCTGATGCACACGAAGAGCAGTTGAATGTACTAACATTGTTGACAAATGTAATATGTAATGAAAAAAGGATGGCCTGATATAATTTACATATAAGATGACTAGCTAATCAGGATGGCATTGCAAAATTCACATATATGATGCCTGGCTAAACAAGATGGCGTTGCATAATTCACATAAACGATGAATAAACTAAACAGATGGCATTCGCACAAAGGATGTCTAAACTAAGCAGATGACATATTGATGTATAAAGTAAGCAATGCAAGACACCATATGCATGATATAACCAACATCAGCATGCCAAGTTAGAGCGAAGACCTCAGGGGGTAAATAAGAGTTGTCTTCTCCTTCTGAATCCCCCTCAGAACAGATATCTTCCTCTCGATTACAATCCGAAATGCGTGGAGGGGGGGCTGCCTTTGCGCCTACCATGGAGCGACGTCTGCATGAAATTTTATTGCCACGCAAGTCTCGTCTCTTTTCCTCTACATGTTCAGTTCCATTGTTTACAATAACTGTCATGCATAGGAATAAAACATTGTGAGATTATGTAAGGAGTGCATGCAGAAATCCAGAGTGATGGTAGCAACCTGTGGATAGACCCAAAACCAATAATAGCAGGCAGATAATGGCTTCAGTTAAAAAATACAGATAATGGCTTCTTTACTGTTTGTTTCCCACCCAACATGAAACTCATAGTAGACACCGGAGATTAACCAGATAGTAGATAGGTACTATTGATAGCGGCCCCGATATGTACCCCACAACCATTTAAAAACTCAAGTTTGACCATTAGTTTGGAGCTGACTCAGAGTCTAATCAGTGAACAGGACGATAAAGTAGCATGTAATATTAAGCGATGCATAACGTAAGCAGACACAAAAGAGTGTGACCTCTCTTGCGGACCCGTGTAGTCCTTGAGGTCATCTGCTCGGTTGATGATGGTAATGCAGTTTTCATGGCTGCCAGCAGCGGGGAAGAAGATCTGAGGCGGCGAAAGACAGTCTGGAGGCCGGATCCCTGCTGTGCTGGACCCTTCTGTCGTTGGAGCAGCTGAGCTGGGGTGGACGACGGCGCAGCAGGAACAGGACAAACCACACAAGGTTTTCTTTAACAACTATCTGTAAGAGAAGTAATTCTATAAGGGCTCGTTTGAATTGGAGGATTCCAACAATGCAGGGATAGGAAATAGACAGGAATAGGATAGGAATGCACGTGCAAAACAGAGAATTTAAAAACACAGGATTTCTGCCAATCTGGGTGTTTGATTCACAACAATTGGAAGATCACAAGATGCAAAGAAGCATGGTGAGATTAAGTCAAACCACAAGAAAATGTACGGTTATAATGCTATTATGCTACTATCTCTTAGTCTTGTGCTTCATGAATAGGAATTTGAAAAGGAGGACAAGTGAAAATTAAAATTCCTACGTTTTTTCTTTCAAGGAGACACTAAGGGAACAAATCCGTGTGCTCAGTGGACAATATATATAACATGTAGATTAAAAAAGATATGCAACAAGTGTACAACCTCTTTGGCGAAGCCATGTCGATCTCAGCGTGATTGGGTTGGCCGGTGAGGATGCTCTGGCTGACTTTGCTGTCAGAGGAGGGGAAGAAGATCTTAGGCGTCTGGAGATGGAGCCCGAGGTACTGCTTCGCTGTGATGGAGGGTTTCGTCGTTGGAGCAGCTCCGGTGAGTTGTACGACATCGAGGTTGAAGCAGGACAAGAGAGGCAACGAACAACGTAACCTGAGTGGAATTCTAATAGCATCTCCAATACATGACGTAAAATACATAACCACAAAGTGCTAGATGTAAAATACATCAGCCGCTCATCTCTGAACTTAACTGTCGAAACTGAACTTAACTGTCAAAACTGAACTTAACTGTCGAAACTAAATTTTACTGTCGAAACTGAATTTTGCTGTCGAAATTGAACGCACTAGCAAGGTGAGGCTACACGTCGATCGACTGACTTTTTCATCTCTGTTCAGTCGATTTGCGGCCATTGGATACGAAATCAAGGGCCCGCAGTTCATCTTCAACCTCCACCCCCCTGAGCCGCCAGCCACCACCGGCCAAACATCAGCCCCCCGCCGCCCGTGGCCGGCGGTGCGCCGCCCCGCCCGCCCCGAAAACACTCCCCACCGCCGGTGCGCCGCCGCCCCGGCCATCCCTCTAGGCCCCCGTGCCGAGCTTTTTCTCCGGTGATCCCCACACCACCGCCACGCCAACGCCCCGCCACTGCCGGCGACCACCGCCCCCATCCTGAACCCTAAGATAGATAGTGGGGTACCTCTCCGGCGAGCCCCCCTCCCCGCTACGGCTGGTTCTTCCTTCACCCCGGCGAGCCCCCCACCCCCTGAAAATTGACTGACCCGAAAGTCGATTCAGTCGACTGAAGTGTAGCTAAATCGAAGAAACATCGCAAGCAAGAGCAAGAGCAAGAGGAGCAGCGCGAGCAAGAGCAATAGCAAGAGCAGACCAGGCAGGGGACCGAGAGCAAGAGCAGAGCAGCAGCGCGGGCGAGAGGTAAAGTAGCAGCAGCTCCTACTAATGTGGACGTCGCCGCCGAGGGAGCGACGACGTGGAGGAAGTGGCCGGCGATGCCGCCGTGGATGGAGCCGCGCCATGTCGGCTCGGGACCGAGCGCCGGCAGCACCGTGAGATCGAATCAAGATGAAAATGTGGCAATTAGTGTACAACCTCTTTGGTGGCACCGATTAGGCTGCAGCTTCATCCGAGGAAACGGTGATGATGATGCTCTTTCGGTGGTGTAGGTGAAGACGACGGTGTGGGAATGGAGGTGGCGCGAAAGACGAGGGGAACGTCGGGGCAGCTCCTTGGAGGTGGAGGATGGGGTGGCTAAACCGGCGGGATGATGAGATCGACGATGGATCCTCATCCGGTACGGTGGATCTTAGAGACGCGCTTGTCCGAAATGTGGGGTAAGTTACGAAAGTATCCCCACCGATTTGAGGCGGTTCTTTTGGTTCAGGGGTACCACGGGCATTTCGCGTGTCGGGATTTCACAGGAGGTGGGAGTTTTCACGCGCGTTGTAATTTCGGAATAGCAAAGCGTGGGTTGAGATGGAGGGAGTTGTCAGAGCACAACGAGACGAAGATATATCTTAAATATTTCGGGCTAACAAGGCGCGGGTTGAAATTTCCGGACAAGCCTAACGTGTACTATACCAAATCAATGAGCACTACAAATGTCATTCAAAACTTTGAATTCATGTTATGTTCAATTAAAATATTTCGCTACGTGTATAATACATGCAACCTACTACTCAAATGAACGTTTTAGTGCATTCCAAACGTATATACTACCGCTTCAATATGAACTAAATTTGAATTCGTTTCTCTATTTGAATAAGATCTACAGTAATGATTGTTGTGAAGTCAAAGCATTTGAATTCATTTCTCTGTTTTAATAAGATCTACAATCATCATTATTGTCAAGTTAAACCATCGTTTGTGTATTATCTTCACAGCACACCACATGATTAGTCTCGAGTTACATATGAACTATGTGTACTATATGAACTCGAACTAGATTTTTTGAATCCACTTTATTTTGATTTCAAGTCACATTACATTTATAGCTCTAGCTAGATGTTCATAATTAAACCATGTCTCATATGTATAATGTGTTTAGCACATTATGTATGGTGCCCCGCCCCCTATGCCTACAAGTATTTAGATGTGAGTTGCAAACACCACACATTACCAGAAATTCAAATAAAATGTGAGAATTTTTTATATATGGTGTTGTTTAGATTGTTCGATATTTAGTTGTAAGCTGCAAACGCCACACATTATCACAAATTCAAATAAAATGTGAGATTGTTTGATGTATAGTATGGTTTAGATTGTTCGGCATTTAGCTGTGAGTTGCAAACGCCATACATTATCACATTATGGTATAACATGTGCACAACACGTGTATCACCGCTATATTCATGCATGCAATGTTTAAAACACTATGATCTCCTATTCAAATATATGAATCCGCTTTCATATCAAATTATGATCTTTGTTAGTCTCTTACACCCACACAATCCTCTAACCTTTGTAGCTACCACTAACTTTCTCTCGTGCATGCACACGCCCTCCTCGCCCTCCCCCTCCCTCGGCATTCTATACACCGGGCACATTCATTTTTTTCTTTAGGTCATTCTCCTAGAGTCTCCACAACTCCTTTCCGACACACACCGATCGATAAACCTCTCCAGCGATGCCTGCCTACAACATACACACACACCTTCAATCTCCTCCTTTATGTATCCTTGCCTCGTGTCTCTCATACGGCCAGACACACGTGTAAACTCTCGCCCCTCTTCTCATCGATCTCACAACCGCACACTCCTCCCCGTATCTAGCTAGTAGTTGGGCCTCTCGCACCACCTGCTAGCTCCATTCTCTCTGTCTATCCGTCTCGCTGGGCCTTATTTGCCTCTAACAAATGGACGTACACCGACCGATCTCTCGCTATACATATAGCTAGCTAGGTCCTTATAACTCGTTTTTACCCACACGTCAATCGATCTACCTCATTAGTTGTGTCTCTCCCTTCCTTTGACACACAAAAATTGATCTACCATTCTAGTTAGGTTTGCTTACCAAACATATGGTTCCCCTTCATCATCCATTGCAGTTCCACCCTCAGTTTCTCTAGTAGGCCTCTCCCACCATCTTCGAGAAGCAACTCCATCACCCACCCAACACTCTACCCCTCTCTGTCCCTCTACCTCCCTCTCTCTCCTCTCTCTCTCTGTCCCATCATATTTCCCGTCCTTTAGTTACGTATGGATGTCGACCGATCTCCCTCAAGACATAGCTGGGTCTGTCCTTCTCAACACATATACGAGTCGTTCTACCTATATAGTTAGGCCTCTGCCTACCCGTCCCCCACCCCCTCCCCCCACACACACCGATACATCGAGCGCTCTAGTCATGTCTCCCTGCCACACACAAACTTGACATGTGCCCTCTAACGTTTCGGTAGGCCAGTCGCCCTATATCTTTGACTTGCACACACGCACAATTTCAATGGCTCTCTTCATCGATCTTGCACCCACCCACTTGATCCTCTCTTCGACTCTATAGATAGCTATGACCCCTCCCTCTCTTCTCGTGGATTGCCCGACCCTCTATGTATGATATGGATAGGCCT
>NC_057809.1:451544318-451544832 GCF_018294505.1 Triticum aestivum | reverse complement strand
CATGTCTCCCTGCCACACACAAACTTGACATGTGCCCTCTAATATTCCGGTAGGCCAGTCACCCTATATCTTTGACTTGCGCACACACACACACAATTTCGATGGCTCTCTTCATCGATCTCGCACCCACCCACTTGATCCTCTCTTCGACTCTATCGATAGATATGACCCCTCCCTCTCTTCTCGTGGATTGCCCGACCCTCTATGTATGATATGGATAGGCCTCCATTTCACACACATTGCATGCAAAATCTTGTTTGAGATGTCATCGACACATATTCCCACAAATAATTCACGAAATCAACCCCCCACCCCACCCCCACCCCCCACCACTAAACAAAAAACACTCACGAACGCGGTTTGTATCTCTCACACACACCCACGTAGGTGGGGGACGTGCACGAAGAGAAGAGGTGCATGCACGGCGCACGTACTCCCGTCTCTTTCCCAACCACACCCGCGCGGGTACACGGTGGAGCTCATTTCTGTACGATAAAGGCAGCCCACGTGGTAA
>NC_057809.1:451530626-451544308 GCF_018294505.1 Triticum aestivum | reverse complement strand
CAAAAAACACTCACAAACGCGGTTTGTATCTCTCACACACACCCACGTAGGTGGGGGACGTGCACGAAGAGAAGAGGTGCATGCACGGCGCACGTACTCCCGTCCCTTTCCCAACCACACCCGCGCGGGTACACTGTGGAGCTCATTTCTGTATGAAAAAGGCAGCCCACGTGGTAATTTGGCACGTGTATTGGTTGTCCACTTGGTGGAGGGAGGATCGTCTACCATGGGTGAACAAACAAATTGCGACTTGACGTGTTATGTTAAAAAAAGAGGCAAACCATGTGGGGGCCTACCTTAGAGGCAAGGCTCTATACACTGGAGTAATTTTGATGTGTCCCTTCTACTCGCAGAACGAGGAGAAGCTTGCTTAGTACGTCGTCTGCCCTGTTCCAAAATATAAGTCTTTGTAGAGATTTCACCATGAACCACATGCAAATGCATATAGATGCATTTTAAGTGTAGATTCATTCATTTTCTTCCGTATGTAGTGGAATCTCTACAAAGACTTATCTACTAGTAATAGCTAGCCCCCACTACTAGGAATTCTCTATCCTCTCCTTGAGCCACATCATCAAAATTGGCCCTGTTTGGATCATGGGGTTAGAGCTAGTTTGGGTTAGTTGGAGGCTCAAATAACCCAAAAGTATCCAAATAGGGAGTGTCGGTGTCAAAACCGGTGGATCTCGGGTAGGGGGTCCCGAACTGTGCGTCTAGGCCGGATGGTAATAGGAGGCAAGGAACACGATGTTTTACCCAGGTTCGGGCCCTCTTGATGGAGGTAAAACCCTATGTCCTGCTTGATTAATATTGATGATATGGGTAGTACAAGAGTAGATCTACCACGAGATCGAGGAGGCTAAACCCTAAAAGCTAGCCTATGGTATGATTGTTGTATGATGAAGTTGTCCTACGGACTAAAACCCTCCGGTTTATATAGACACCAGAGAGGGTTAGGGTTACACAAAGTCGGTTACAATGGTAGGAGATCTTGAATATCCGTATCGCCAAGCTTGCCTTCCACGCCAAGGAAAGTCCCATCCGGACATGGGACGAAGTCTTCAATCTTGTATCTTCATAGTCCTGGAGTCCGGCTAAAGGTATAGTCCGGCTACCCAGACACCCCCTAATCCAGGACTCCCTCAGTAGCCCCCGAACCAGGCTTCAATGACGACGAGTCTGGCGCGCAGATTGTCTTCGGCATTGCAAGGCGGGTTCTTCTCCAAATTCCGTGTACCTGCTGAATAATGTCCGATTTTCGTAATGTAGCGCACCTTGGCTTCCACGCCCAATAAGGCCCGTCTTCCACGTGTTAAACGAATACGAAAAGTAGGGGTGTTTTTACATTCACACCCCTAGCCGCATAAACGAGCCGCCTATTTAATGGGATGGGGATTCAGATCCAAACCACACCTTCTCCTCTCCGCGAGTAATCATCAGAGCGCCTCCAGCAAAGGTCCATTCCGACATGGCCAGCCGTCGCAGCTCCTCCTCTCGCCCTTCCAGTCCTAAACCTGGAGACTGGGAGAGGTGCTCCATCCCGCACAGCGAGCTAGTGTCGCTTCAGGCCAAAGGATTTCTCCCTCAGGCCTATATGGTCCCAGTCCGAGCCGGACTCGCCACCTATAATGGTAGAGAGCAAGCGGAGAGCACCCCCAATCCCTCCAAAGGAGAGCGGGTGTGCCTCGTCCCTTATCTAGTAAGAGGACTTGGATTTCCAATTCATCCATTTCTCCGTGGGCTTCTGGAGTTCTACGGCCTCCAGCTGCACAATCTCACGCCCGCCTCTATATTGCATATAGCGGGCTTCGTCGCCCTTTGCGAGCTATTCTTGGGTGTTGAGGCTCATTTCACGCTGTGGAAGAGGTTATTCTGCCTGGTGCCCCGCTCTCAAGAGGGGTCTATATATCAAGTGGGCGGAGCCGAAGTGTGGCGTATCACCGGGACCGGATATCTATCCGGAACCCCAAAGAAGGCGTCCGAGGACTGGCCTTCGGAATGGTTTTATATAGATGATGTCCCACTGCCGGAGCCTACCCGGGCCGGTCTCCCCGAATTCAACAGTGCTCCCTTGAAGAAACGCCTAAGCTGGCGTCCGCGGAGCTCTAAGAGAAAAGGCGACATGGATGTCCTTCGCCTGATGGGCCGGATAAGACTATTGGCTCATTCGGACTAACCATGATTGGAGTCATGGCCGCATGCATTATGCGGGGGGTGCAGCCGCTTCAATATAGAGGCCACCCCATGTGGGATTTTAACGGGGATGATGACGCCACCCATTATGGTCGTAAGGGGCCAGCCTCAGCTGCCGCTCTAGTAAAGATCTTATCCTCTTTGTACAAGGGAGAAGAGGAGGAATTCCTCTGCGTCAACCCGCAGGGCGGATTTACTATGTACAACCCTCCGAGTTGGGTAAGTGGACAATTGTGCTTGCCCATCCGTTTTATATTCCCATGATTAAATATGTAGTCTAACGACTTCAACGCAGGAACTGCGTCAGGAAGTAAAGGATATAAATAGCCGTCCCCCACAGCCCGATGATCCATAATGGTCCCTCGATCCGGACTCCGAAGAGGATCCAGACATATTGGTGGAGCTGATCGACGGGGTGTTTCATCAGCTAAGCAAGGACAACACCTTGGTGGCCATTACGGCTGATTACCCAGGGTTAATTCCGGCCTCCCAGGTAACAGAGAGCGGAGTCTCATCCCCTTGAGAAGGAATCCATTCTCACGCATTTCAGTTTTCCTGACAACGACCGTGTTTTGCAGGGGAGGTTTCCAAGGCGGGAGGCCGAACCTGCGGCGGCTAGCCAACGAGGGGCCGCAGGGCCCCGTGGGGTAAAAAGGAATGTAGTCCGGCTGAGACACCGGCGCAAAGGTATAGCGTACCCTCTTTTTCCCTGGTGTTATTCCTTCAGGGCATATTAACGTTCATGCTATCTTCAGGACGAAGAGACCTCGCCGGAATACATCCGGAGAGGTTGCCCATCGCGCCTCCACCAGCCAGGTTCCAACGCCTGGCCCGGAAGCGGAAACGAACACGAGGCGCGCACCGGACACTCCTCCGACAGAGGATGCGGACAGGCTGTCTGCCACTAATTCCGAGGTGGAGAGTGCCATGAACCACAGGCGTCGCCGGACAGTTCTTCGCAACGCTTGTTTCTCCCAAGAGGCATTAGATGCCTTCAATTCGGGAGATGCGTACCTCCGTGCCACTCAAAATGGTTTAGCCAGAGCCACGGAGCAATATGTAAAAGACATACGGGTAAGAATTTTTTTGGTATATATATATATATATATATACCAGTAGCCCCCGAGACTTGAAACAGTTAGAATAACTGATTTAAGGATCATTTGTTATGCAGGTTCTCACAGAGAAGAATACCGTACTGTCCCAGGAGCCGGAAGAGTGCAAAGCCCAACTGGAGGCCGCACTAGCCGCGGCAGGGGAGCCCAAAGAGACCCCCTCTGGTAAGATACACTTCGAAAGATTAGTATCTTGCGAAGTGCGGCGTGGGTGTCAATCTGGCAAATCATATTGTAGATGGCGCCGGACTGGATCCGGAGAGGCAACAACTCTTACGCCGGCTAAAGGCCGGTGAGAGTATGCTAACAAGGGTGAGACGGGAGAAGAATGATCTTCAAGATGCCAACACCAAGCTGGACGTTGAACTTAAAGATGTTCGTGGCCAACTGTCGGACTCCACTAAGGATAATCAGCGGCTTCGACGCAGCATATTTAGTAAGTGCTTAAGCGAATCTTTGAAAGAAAAGAGTTCGGCGAGGAAGTCGACTAATAGAGTAATGTCTGTAGGTATGCTAACGGGTCGTCCCTTAGAGGAGATGCCCGGTTCTATGGGTGACCTTCTTCCCGAGCTCTCGCAACTGCACGAGCGAGTTCGGCAGGCGATGCGAGGCGTTGCCCAAGCCTTATGGCCTTCCCACTCCATGCCCGAGGGACTTGGAGAGCTTTCGGAGAAGCTTAAAGGAGCTCGGCGGCGCTTCCGGTTGTGGAAGATATCGGCCTGCCGACAAGGCGCTAGGGAGGCCTGGGCCATGGTGAAGACACGGTACACGAAGTCTGACCCAAACCACATGGCCGAGGTCGGATCTGTGGGGCCTGACGGGAAGGAGATCCCTGTAAGCTTAGTGTACAGCCAAGTAGAATTGGCCGCCAAGTATTCCCAGCAGGACTGTAAGTTAGACAGCCTGTTAGATGGTATTGAAGAGGAATACAATCAGTCAGAGTGACTATGTAATTTTTAATTGACATGTGTAATGCCTTCTAGCCGGATTGTAGATCGTTTGTCGTTGCTGACCTTTTCGCTTCAACCTCAGGACCTGACGGTCCGGAGTGTGTCCGAATACCCTACCAGTTATGTAAGAACCGGGGTATGCATGGAGACCAGGCGTAGGGGTCATTAGTGCTTTATTAGACAAGTGCCCAACTAGTTATGTTATATTACATGGTTAGTAAGAAACATCTTCCAGAGAGAATAGTTCCGTTAGGGGTTCCTTTCTCTGGGAGGCATGCCCTAAAGTGCATGTCCGGACTACAAACGTAGGAAAATCATTTGGGGCAAATATATAAATAAGTAAAAAAGGTCATCTTTTAGTTTACCGACCGGATATTCCCTTAAGAACGCTAGCTTTCGGCTTCACCCAGTCTGAGGTACACATCCGGCTGATCCGGCAGTAACAATCGCAGAGGTGCTCCCTTTACCACCTAGCCGAACAATCAGGAACGTAGGGGTAAGCACAGGAGCCAGGCAACCCAGCTTGGCCAAAACTTAAGTCATATCGATGCATATAATGGTGAAGAAAAGGTACATGCGGAAGTTTGACACATGTGGTGGGCATGAAGCCCGTATAAGTAAGCTTCTGTTAAAGAAGCCCCCAGGTTTAAGGAGCGCGAGTAGCACGTCACTTGAGGAGCCTTTAAGGGCTATAAAAGAAAAAGGGGGGGGAGAGAAATGTAAGACAGAAAATGTAAAAAGTGGACAGAGCAAGGAGACAAACACAGAGTCCGGCGCTAGGCATAGAATCTTCGGAGACGGGCTGCATTCCATGGGTTCGGCTTGAGTCGGTTATCCGACGCATCTCGCAGGCGGTATGCTCCACCAGTTAGGACTTGGTCGATTATGAAGGGACCTTACCACTTGGGCTTCAGCTTATCCTTTTTCTTGTCCGGCAGGCGTAGAACTAATTCGCCAACGTTGTAGTTTTTGGCCCGCACTTCTCTGCTTTGATATCTTCGAGCCTGCTGTTGATAGAATGCGGAACGGGCTTTTGCCACGCCGCGCTCCTCCTCTAAGGCGTCCAAACTGTCCTGCCGATCGAGCTCGGCTTCCCTTTCTTCGTACATGCGCACTCGAGGTGAGTCATGGATTATGTCACAGGGCAAGACTGCCTCTGCACCGTACACCATAAAAAATGGTGTGTATCCGGTGGTGCGATTCGGCGTGGTCCGCAGCCCCCAGAGTACGGAGTCGAGCTCCTCTACCCAGTGCGTGTTAGATTCCTTGAGGGACCGCACTAATCTGGGTTTGATGCCGCTCATGATGAGACCATTTGCACGTTCGACCTGACCGTTAGTTTGTGGGTGATAGACGGAAGCATAATCGAGCTTGATGCCCATATTTTTGCACCAGAGTTTTACCTCATCGGTAAAGTTCGTGCCGTTATCGGTGATGATGCTGTGATGACGCCATAATGGTGTACGACCCTGGATATAAAGTCTATCACAGGTCCGGATTCGGCCGTCTTAACAGGCTTGGCTTCTATCCATTTGGTGAACTTATCCACCATGACCAGTAAGTATTTTTTCTTGTGGGTTCCGCCTTTAAGGGGTCCCACCATGTCAAGCCCCCAGACCGTGAAAGGCCAAGTGATGGGGATAGTTTGGAGGGCGGTGGGTGGCATATGGCTTTGGTTTGCAAAAAGTTGGCAACCGGCGCATCGTTGGACCAAGTCCTGAGCGTCCGCCCGGGCCGTCGGCCAATAAAAGCCGGTACGGAAAGCCTTGCTTACAAGGGACTGGGCTGCGGCGTGATGGCCACCGAGTCCGGCATGAATTTCAGCCAGCAGGTTCCACCCTTCCTCTTCGGAGATGCACCTTTGAAGGATTCTGGTAGTGCTTTTCTTCTAGAGTTCTCCCTCATGGACTTTATAGGCTTTAGATCGCCGCACTATACAGCGTGCCTTGTTTTGGTCCTCTGGGAGTTCCTGCCTAGTAAGGTAGGCTAGGAATGGCTCTGTCCACGGGGCGATAACGGCCATTAGTATGTGGGCTGAGGTTGTGATTTCATTGGCAGAGCCTCCGATTATGTCAGATTGTTCGGCGTCCGACAGTGCGGTTGGGTCCGGGCTAATATTGCTATGTTCCCCTTCCCATACTACGGATGGCTTGAACAGCCTTTCCAGGAAGATGTTGGGGGGATCGCATCGCATTTTGCGCCGATGCGTGCCAGGACGTCTGCCGCCTGATTGTTTTCTCGGGCTATATGGTGAAATTCGAGCCCCTCAAACCGAGCTGACATTTTGAGGACGGCATTGCGGTAAGCTGCCATTTTTGGATCCTTGGCATCGAAGTCTCCATTTATTTGGGATATCGCGAGGTTCGAATCCCCGCGCACCTCTAGGCGTTGAATGCCCATGGATACTGCCATCCGGAGACCATGTAAAAGGGCCTCATATTCGGCTGCATTGTTGGAGTCCATGTACATAATCTGGAGTACATATTGAACTGTATCTCCTGTGGGGGACGTCAAAATGACGCCGGCCCCAAGTCCGGCCAACATTTTGGAACCGTCGAAGTGCATGATCCAGTTTGAATATGTGCCGTACTCTTTAGGGAGTTCGGCCTCCGTCCATTCTGCGATGAAGTCGGCCAAAACTTGCGACTTGATAGCTCGCCGTGGCCTATAAGTTATGTCGAACGGGAGGAGCTCGATGGCCCATTTTGCAATCCGGCCCGTTGCGTCATGGTTGTTTATAATATCGTTGAGTGGTACTTCCGATGCTACTGTGATTGAACACTCTTGAAAGTAGTGTCGTAGCTTCCGGGATGCCATGAATACCGCATATGCAATCTTTTGATGATGTGGGTACCGCGATTTGCATGGGGCGAGAACAGTGGACACAAAGTAAACCGGCTTTTGAAGGGGGAATTTGTGTCCGTCCGTTTCCCGTTCGACGACGAGTACTGCGCTGACAACTTGATGGGTTGCTGCAATGTACAATAACATTGGTTCGCCGATGTTTGGCGTGGCCAGGATGGGGTTTGTTGCCAATATGGCTTTTATTTCCTCGAGTCCGGCCGTGGCGGCATCCGTCCACTCGAAGTGTTCAGTGCGCCGAAGGAGGCGATAGAGGGGTAGCGCCTTTTCTCCCAACCGGGAGATAAAGCGGCTTAGAGCCGCCACGCATCCGGTTAATTTTTGTATTTTTTTAGGTCCTTTGGGATATCCAATTGTGACAAAGCTCGGATCTTGGCTGGATTTGCTTCGATTCCTCTACCGGATACAATGAAGCCCAAGAGCTTTCCGGCTGGAACGCCGAAAACGCATTTTTCCAGATTTAGCTTGATGTCATATGCTCGGAGGTTGTCAAATGTAAGCCTCAAGTCTTCTACTAGAGATTCAACATGTTTTGTTTTACGACCACATCATCCACGTATGCCTCTACTGTTTTGCCGATCTGGTTTGCCAGACATGTCTGAATCATGCACTGATATGTTGCGCCGGTGTTTTTGAGCCCGAAAGGCATTGTGTTGAAGCATAATGGGCCGTATGGGGTGATGAATGCCATTGCGGCTTGGTCTGACTCGGCCATCTTGATTTGATGGTAACCGGAGTATGCGTCGAGGAAGCACAACGAATTGTGTCCTGCAGTGGCGTCGATAATTTGATCGATGCGGGGGAGGGGGAAGGGATCCTTTGGGCAAGCCTTGTTAAGGTCTTTGAAGTCAACGCACAGGCGCCAGGATTTGTCCTTCTTTGGTACCATCACCAAGTTTGCTAGCCAGTCCGGATGTTTTATATCTCTGATGAATCCGGCCTCCAATAGTTTGGCTAGCTCCTCTCCCATTGCCTGTCTCTTGGGCTCAAAGAAACGCCGAAGGGCTTGTTTGACAGGTTTGAATCCTTTTAGGATATTTAAGCTGTGTTCGGCCAGCCTGCGTGGGATTCCTGGCATGTCTGAAGGGTGCCAGGAAAAAATGTCCCAGTTCTCCCGTAGGAAATCTCGCAGTGCGATGTCTACATCGGGGTTTAATCGTGCCCTGATGGAAGCTGTTTTATTGGGGTCTGTTGGATGGACCTGGAATTTGACTATTTCATCCGCTGGTTTAAGGGAGGTGGACTTGGATCTTTTATCGAGTATCACATCGTCCCTGTTTATCGTGGAGCGCAGCTTAGTCAGTTCCTCAGCCGCTAGGGCTTCGGACAGTGCCTCAAGGGCCAATGCGGCTGTTTTGTTTTCGGCGCGGAGTGCTATGTCCGGATCACTAGCGAGAGTGATGATTCCGTTCGGCCCGGGCATCTTGAGCTTCATGTACCCGTAATGGGGTATTGCTCGGAAGATTGTAAACGCTTCCCGCCCCAGCAGAGTGTGGTATCCGCTACTGAACGGGGCCACTTGGAATGTGACCTCTTCGGACCTATAATTATCCGGCGTGCCGAACACCACATCTAGTGTGTTTTTTCCTGCACAGCGCGCTTCCTGACTGGGGATTATTCCTCTAAAGGTTGTGCTGCTTCGCTCAATGTGGTTCCAGTCTATTTCCATTTTTGAAGGGTTTCCTCATAAATGAGGTTCAATCCGCTGCCTCCGTCCATGAGTACCTTGGTGAGGCGAAAGCCGTCCACTATAGGACTGAGTACCAATGCGGCTGGTGCTCGAGCTGTTCGGATTTTAGGTTCATCACTGGCATTAAAAGAAATAGCCGTGTCACTCCATGGGTTTATTGTTGCTACTTGATAGACTTCGGCGAGGCTGCGGAGTGTTCTTTTTCGCATATTATTTGATGCGAAAGTCTCGAAGACTGTACTGGAATCCCTGAGGTGGTTTTCTACGGCCTCCGGAATTAGGAGATCTTCGCCCCTTTTGGCCACCTGCCAGAGTATCCAACATGCTCTAAGGCTATGAGTTGGTGTGGCATCCTATGTACTATGAATTTTACAGGGTCCATTAAGCCATCCCTCCAGTATGGTTCCATGCCCTGTAGAGGGTTTTGGTTTTTTGGTTTTTAACCTGGGTGTCTGATGATGATGCACCCTTGTATTTCGGACGAGGTTTCTATTCAGGGCCGGATTGTCCCAAAATTTAGTTTCGGTTTTTCGGGCGCTTTCCATCGCACAGTACTTTTGTACTATGGACGCCAAGTCAGAGAAGCGTGTAATATCACAACGACCTGTAGCGTTGAGGATTCCCTTGTCCGTGCAATTATTGCAAAAGATTGAGATTGCGTCTTCCTCGCGGCAGTCCTTTATCCTGTTCATAACCAGGAGGAATCTTGCCCAGTAATGATGTACTGTTTCTTCGGGCTTTTGCCTGATTTGGGATAGATCGCTTATGTTTGGGTGGGTGGGTGGAATTAAATCCGGAACTTCACCCAATCTAAGACTCAGAGGCCAAGGAGTTTCCGAACTTTGAAGTTTGGACTCTTGGATGTTGTCCAGTGAATCTAGCCCGTTGCCTGATTCTAAGTTCAGGTCTTGAGTTACATCCTCCCCTCCGCGGGTATCCGGCTTGGAGGGATCGGGAATCCGGACGTAGATAGTCCTTAAGATAGATGAAGAGTCGCCGCACTGTGCCTCTACCATGGCAACGTGATGGGTGACTTGGGGAGAATTAATTTCTCTTAGATCGGGTTTAAGCCCAACCTGGTCATAATCCGTAGTGACCCCGAAGGGGCGATGCGATCCAAGAGCTCGTTTACGGAAGAGAGCTCCATTGGATCTAACTGCTCAACGAGTTCCAAGCTGACATGAAGATTGCTTTTGATGACCTGAGAGGTCACCGTCGGCGCAACGGCCGAATAGGCGGTCATGAGAAAACTGCCTAGCCGAAGAGTTTGGCCGACAGCCAAGGCTCCCTTAGTAACGGCGCTGTCTTTAAAGACGGGAAGAGGCATCCTTCCTGATTGCGATGGCACAGAGGAACTCTCAATGAAAGCACCAATGTCAGTGTCAAAACCGGCGGATCTCGGGTAGGGGGTCCCGAACTGTGCGTCTAGGCTGGATGGTAACAGGAGGCAAGGAACACGATGTTTTACCCAGGTTCGGGCCCTCTTGATGGAGGTAAAACCGTACGTCCTGCTTGATTAATATTGATGATATGGGTAGTACAAGAGTAGATCTACCACGAGATCGAGGAGGCTAAACCCTAAAAGCTAGCCTATGGTATGATTGTTGTATGATGAAGTTGTCCTACGGACTAAAACCCTCCGGTTTATATAGACACCAGAGAGGGTTAGGGTTACACAAAGTCGGTTACAATGGTAGGAGATCTTGAATATCCGTATCGCCAAGCTTGCCTTCCACGCCAAGCAAAGTCCCATCCGGACACGGGACGAAGTCTTCAATCTTGTATCTTCATAGTCCTGGAGTCCGGCTGAAGGTATAGTCCGGCTACCCGGACACCCCCTAATCCAGGACTCCCTCAGGGAGGGTTAGAGTGGGTTAGTTCCATCTAAACCAACTATCCCGGTGAAGAGGTGCTTATTTGGGTTAGAGTGGGTTAGAAAATAACTCTAACTCTAACTATGTTAGAGTATCCAAGCAGGGCCATTGATATAGCCGTTAGATGAAGTAAATCGGTCCATAATAGTCGTCTGATCTGGACGTTGAGAGGCTCCGCACTAAGCCACATGCAAGCATGCAGAAATACCGTGGCACATGCATGTGAGTGGGTTTTAAATCACCTCAACATGTCTACATGCAAGCATGCCCCGGTAGCATGCATGTAAGTGAGCTTTTAAGTCCCATTAACATGTCAAAAAGAAAATTATATTCCCATTATTGAGTAGGAGTTGGCTGATATTTTTTCCTTACGTGGGATGATATAAATGATGATGGGAGTTTATTTAGTTTGGCTACCACATTTGTCATGCGGTTATAGAGTTTTTTTAGTTCTATGAAATCGATAATTTTGCGCAGAGAGATATACCGCTGTTCCGCGGCAACGCGCGGGGACTCATCTAGTAATATTTAGGAACGGAGGGAGTACTATGTAAAGAGTTAGGTGACGCATGGTGATAGTGTGAGGTGGACCATGTAATCACTAAGCCTGCGTGTTTTCACTGCTCTTGCACGCCTCCGCTGTAAGAATGGAGAAAATTTTAATCTAGTAGTAGTACCTCCTTTCGCCGAAAGCATGGGACATCCAACAGTCCTACCACCTCATTAATAAAGACCAATGAGCCGTCAAATCACATAGACCCAACAGTAACCATCACTCTTGCGCCAGTGAGAGGTCGCATCCGCTCTGCCCGGGCATGAATGCACCGGCGCTGACCATTTCGGGCGGGAAGCGCACCCGGGCGATGGAGGGGCTTTGGGTGGGTCAGGCTGGTCAGGAGCGAGCGTGGCAGCTATCCGCATGTCCCTACCGGACACGCCCGGAAACGAGAGGATGCACCGACTCTCGCGACTAAAATCGTACACTACACAACATCTCTCTGTAGGAGTAGGTCGATCTGTCACTCTCTCTAACACATACATGCTGTTAAACACACACACACACACGCACCTTGGACCTGTTGCACCTTCTAACATGAGGTCTCGGGTTTTATAACTACACTTGAGCATAATTTGTGGCAGGAGGATTCTTTGACTGGTCAAAAAAAATTCTAGGGTTTGCAGGCTTCACACTCTCTCTCCAGGATATATATACACGCTGGAGCCTCAGCGCTTGTAGTTGCTCTCTTCACACTCTCCCGCCCTCTCCCTCCGTTCCGAATTACTTGTCGCAGGTATGGATGTATCTTAGATGTATTTTAGTTCTAGATACATCCATTTCTTCGACGAGTAATTTGTAATGGAGGGAGTAGTTGCTCTCTTCACACTCTCTCGCCCTCTCTAGATCTAAACAAGACTTTGTTGGCCTCTCTCTCCCCTCACTGCTGCTCAAAGAGCCGGCAGGATCCGTCCATCGAGAAGGGAAGGAGGCTTAACGCTGTCGCCGTCGGCGAGGGACTACCGGCGCATCTGTTCACTTTCCACCCAACGGCGGCGCGGGAGGGCCTCTGACCCCTTCTTCTTCGCTGTCGTCCCGTCGCCCACAGAACCACGCCCCAAGAACCTTAAGGTATAATTTACTTACTCCACATGCATTGCTCTAGCTGCATGTATACCATGAATCTAGGACGTGGTTCAAATAGGAAAGGAGTGGGGGAAAGTAGTGGGAAAAGTTGTATATAGCATGAATCTAGGACGTGGTTTAAAGAGGAAATGAAGGGGGAAAGTTGTATAGCATGAATCTAGGACTTGGGTCAAAGAGGAAAGGAATGGGGGAAAGTTGTGGGGAAAGTTGTATCGCATAAATCTAGGACGTGGTTCAAAGAGGAAAGGAAGGGGCGAAAGTACTAGTTCAAAAAGGAAAGGAAGGGATGTAACGCCCACGATGCGGCTATATCTCCCACGTGTCGAAGCACGACTTAGAGGCATAGACGCATTGTAAGCAATGTCGCAAGTGAGGTAATCTTCACAACAACCCATGTAAATGAATAAGGAAAAGAGGTACATAGTTGGCTTACACTCGCCACGTCACACAATAGCATAAATATCATTACATTCATCTAGTTACACTCAAGGTCCGACTACGGAACCAAAAATAAAGACAACCCCAAAAGCGACAAAGTCCCCGACCGCCCCAACTGGGCACCACTACTAATCGTCTGGAAAGGAAACGTAGTATCGTCCTGAGTCCTCATCAAACTCCCACTTGAGCTTAGTCGAATCACTTGGAGCGATATCATCGGTCCCTGCATCTGGTTTTGAAGTAATCTGTGAGTCACGGGGACTCAGCAATCTCACACCCTCGCGATCAAGACTATTTAAGCTTATAGGAAGGGTAAAAGGTATGAGGTGGAGCTGTAGCAAGCACTAGCATATATGGTGGCTAACATACGCAAATGAGAGCGAGAAGAGAAGGCAAAGGCATGATCGATGAACTATGATCAAGAAGTGATCCTAGAACAACCTACGTTCAAGAATAACACGAGACCGTGTTCTCTTCCCGGACACCGCCAAAAAGAGACCATCATGGCCACACACTCTGTTGATTCATTTTAATTAAGTTAAGTTTAAGGTGTTCTACAACCGGACATTAACAAATTCCCATCTGCCCATAACCGTGGGCACGACTTTCGAAAGTTCAAATCCCTGCAGGGGTGTCCCAACTTAGCCCATCACAAGCTCTCACGGTCAACGAAGGATATTCCTTCTCCCAAGACAATCCGATCAGACTCGGAATCCCGGTTACAAGACATCTCGACAATGGTAAAACTAAACCAGCAAAGCCTCCCGAATGTGCCGACAAATCCCGATAGGAGCTGCACATATCTCGTTCTCAGGGCACATCGGATGAGCCAGACGTCGGGTAGGCCAGCCCAGAGTTGCCCCTGGTAGCCCCGGACATCGCTCAGTTTGGACCAACACTTAGAGAAGCACTGGCCCG